>NW_017259542.1:512835-516029 GCF_001594045.1 Atta colombica | reverse complement strand
TATAGTAATGTAAAATAATAATAAAAGGATAATTCAAGAGAATTGGAATAATTGATGATTAATATCTTCAAGGATCTTCACATTAATTATTTCCAGATCCAAGAAAATCATATTTGAATCAAAATTATACTCTCTCTTCTAAAATTATATAAAAATATTATTTTGGAAATGAGAGAGAGAGAGAGAGAGAGAGAGACAGACAGAAAGAAAAAAAAGGAAAAAAAGAATCACCGAGGATCTCGTGAGCACATTTTTAATTATATACAATCGCGTATTTTTTTCCCTTAAGTGCTTTAAAAACTCAATTGTATATTGTATCGCGTGTAAACGTTGCTATAAAAGCTCATAATTAGAATCAATGAGAATGAATGCGATACGAAAAGGAATACTATCAATCAATTCGCTAATATTGGTCCATAGAATTATTTTTAAAATTATTTTTTATATACCCTGCTTTTACAGATAAAATGAGAAATAAAATAAAATTTACTTTTAATGTTCGAAAAAAATTAAAAGATTATTGAGAAATTTAATTACAATTTAAAAAATTAAATTGTAACTAAGAAAAAATTATTTTTAGTCTAACTGGTATTAGCGAATGTCTCAAGATAAATAGATATCGACATGATCTAGAATATTCGCAAGATAAAATTCATGATAAAATTCAGAACGATTACAATACTTGCGCGCGCGCGTGTGTGTGTGCGTGTGAATAAGATTAAATATTCATGAAAATATTTTTCTGTGATAAATATATTTCGAAAAAAAAAACTTAGCCAGTCTGACGATACGATAATTTACTTTGCGGATCCAAAAAAACTTGTTAACGCAAGTAAAAAGAAAGGTAAAGAGTCGCATTTAACACATAAAAATGTCATCGAAGTTTCTTCTCTTTTTTTTTTAATTTTGAAAATAATATTTTGAATTTTGCATTTATTCAGCGTAAAATCAATTAATTCAGGATCAAATTTAATCCACTATAATTCTTAAATTGTTTGTTTGCAAAATCTGAAATTAACATAGAATTAAGCTAGACAAGTTTAAAAATCAAGTTTAAAATCATCTGATTTTATATTTCATGATAATAAGAATATGAATAGAAAATATAATATCAAATATATGTGATATGTAAATGCGGCTCTAGAAAGAGAATACGTGAATATATCGATATGTGTATATATGATACTTGAAAGAGAGAAAGATAAAGAGATAGAGAGAAAGAGAGAGAAATGAACGAAAGAAGAAAAAGAAAAGACGCAGAATATACATGTATGCGTGGTATTTAATATACACGTCATATAGAAAACGTCGTATATATATATATATATGTATATATATATATATATGAAAAGATAATAATGGAATTCTTTTAATTTTCATAGACTTTCTAATATAATGGGATAATGACCAAGCTCGTAAATTGATCAATTGTATAATCCGATATAAATATAAACGTGAATATTTCAAGACGAAATCGATTAAATCATAATTATATAATAATAATATAAATAATGCTAATAACGATACCGATTGTAGTCATAAAAATAAATATAATAATAATACTAATAATATCGGGATAAGAATAATAAAAAATAAGGATAACAATAATTATTTCTGCGATATCATTTTTATTCGTCTGATACCATTTAATGGCAGGTGATAACAAAAGATTCTTCTTAGATACATGGCAAGATAATCGCGTATAATCGCGTTCGAGAGATAATTATTATTATGTAATGTTGTCAAATGGTACTAGAAGTTCGCATAGTTAGAGCAAAACTTAAAAAAATATTAAAATAATAGTGTTGATAGTATAATATCCAAATTTATCTTGACATGACTCTGCAATGTTTAAAGGAGAGATCGACGAGGCGACAAAGTTTTGTTCGTTATACAGATAATTAATTATACAGATAAAAGAAAAACTAGAGACATTTATTTGATACGACAAAGAAAGAGTTTATATAAAAAAGGCAAAATTAATTTAATATTTTTTATAATTGTGCTAAGTATCACGGACACTAATTTTCATATATGCAAACTATATATTTTAATAGACACTTGATAAATTTTATGTAAAAAATTAATTAGTTTAGCTTTCAAATTATTGTAAAATAATTGATTAAATTTATTAATTGTTGTTCACTATAAACAAAGATAAATCTTACAGAAAGCCTTATAAAAGAATTAATTCAACAAAATTAATTAGCATTACTAATAATAATTAACAAAATATAAATCCAAATTATTTCTTTCAAATATCTAATTATGAAAACTGGAAATAATAATCGTTATTTTATATTCTTTTTACTTCCATAACTTTTTAAATATTTCATGTAAATTCTGTACGTAGAATATTGCACTTAAATGATCTCACATGGTTATTGAATCGCGATTATGCGACCTTTGACAACTTCGACGTACCATCAAACTATCAGTGATATTAAAACGAAATAATAACGAAAATAGATATAGGATTATAACTGCGCAGAAAGTTCTAAATGACATCTAAATGCATGGAATCCGTAGAGAAAAGAATAAAAAATAAGAAATCCAAATGTGAACGTAATGGAACGAGCGAAACGATATTCTGAGGAATTTTATTGATCACCGTCGATAAACGACACATTCTGTACGTGGACTATATATAATGGACTATATAAATATGTATATATATATAAATTATGAATGAAGTACATCGAACTCGTATAGAAGAAGACGCATACCAACACACACATATATACATATATATATATATAGAGAGTGAGATTTGCAGAAAGCTCGCAAAAACAGGTAAACAGCACATCCGGTATCTGCCTCAGGACGGTGCATCCGTCCATCCGGTGTGGATTCATCCGGTGCATGCTGCATACGAAAGAGAAATGGAAATAGAGAAAGTCTGTCGGCTTATAGGGAAAACAAACATGACACAAAAATAACTCGCGTCAGATAGTGAGAGAGAGATTTATGGAATTGTTGTTCAACCGATATACATAGTACTGTAAAAGACGAGCATATGAATTCAGCACGTATAACTTCTCTTACTTATTTGTACAATGCTAAGGTACAACCGCGGAATAGGAACTTAATAAAACGTGAGATTTTCTCGGGTGAATAAAGAATGAAGTTAGAAAAAGAATAAAAAAGAGAAATTATCGTTTTAAATTTTTTTACTTATCTCTCTATATATATAT
>NW_017259542.1:511651-512364 GCF_001594045.1 Atta colombica | reverse complement strand
TATATATATATATATATATAAATGTATGACATATAAACATATGATACGTTTAGTATATGCGTATATAAATATGTACACATAAAGGGTACACATACATACATGTTATTCATTTACATAAACTTTAAATTTGGTATGAACAAACGTTAAAGCGTATGAGATATTTAATGCCCTGTTGATAATAAATAATTATATATGTATAATAGCAGAGAAAAAGATGCGGAAAAGAAAGAGGAAAGGCGAATGGGAAAGAAAGAAACTTTGCCATTAGAATCTCTCGGCGTGTTGCCGTTAGAATCTCTTGGCACTGGGATTCTGTAGAGTTTCAGAGTTACTTTTGCAAATAATCGAAAAATCCCATCGAACATTATATAAATGTAAATATATATATATATAAAATATATATTATCTCTATACAGCCAATCTCTATACATATTATAAATATATATTTGAGAGGTTTAAACTCGTTGGTCTGAGTCTGAATCTAATTAATAATCATGTGAAGTGTAGAAAATGATGCAGAATGTCAGTTTCTTTCGATCGGAGTGCTTTTGCGTTTCTGGTACACGCGCATGCACAAATATCGTTATATTTGCTTTTGAAATTTGAAGATACAAAAAAAATTAAAATCAGAATAAGAAAAATTTATAATTCTGATATGAAACCAGTTATGATAAATATCAAAGTACATAATTATATGCAGAATGCATGAATAA
>NW_017259542.1:510420-511590 GCF_001594045.1 Atta colombica | reverse complement strand
TATTTTTTATTTAAATAAAAATAAATATTGTTTTTATATAATTTATACATATTTTATAATATACACTTAATTATTTTTATTTAATTCATTCTTTTCTAATTGACAGTAAATTTTTACAGCAATTTTATTTTATTTGTTTTAAAATATTTATCGTTATTTTGAAGTTAGATGTTTAGATGTTTTACATTATTAAGGAAAATAATACGATAAATCCTAAAATTTGTGTTTTAATAAATTGCTTTGAAATAGAAAAAAGTTAATAATAATAATTATTACTAATATAATAACTGACCAGAATTTTATATATAATATTGACAATTGAATTGTACTTTGATTTTCATAGTTTGAATGATTGTACTGATTTACTATGTAGTCAAGTAATAATCAGTTGTAATGTTTTCGATATTTCAACACTATATCGAAATATATGATTCATATCGAAATATGAATAATTTCGTATGACAAAATGTCGATATTTTTAAAAAATCAAAGATATCGTGAATTTGAATATCAGAACTGACGCTTCTCCGTTGCATAAAAGTCGTAAGAAAAAAATAGAGAAAAAAATCATAATATGGTGAATTAATCAATAACAAGAGATGCCTATTACATAATTAGAATATGCGAAATATGCAACGAAAATATTAAATCGAAAGAAAGGTAATAGAATAAGAGACAGAGAAGAGTCGGAAGCTCTTAAAATTTATACATAATTCGAACATGCAGTGAAAAGACAACGAGATAGAGATTGCACCTTGATGAAAATAAAAATCGGAGCGTAAGTCGAATGTAATGGGAAAGTAATAGAAGCGTAAATGAAGTTTCTACGAGGCGAAAATTGAAACAATGGAAGTTTCGTTTACGTTTCTATTCTCTCTCATTACATTCAACTTACGCTCCGATTTTTATTTTCATCAGGAAAATAATAAATTCGTAATGCGATTAATTTGATTAGTCAATTTAGATTATAAGACTTAGATTATAAGATTTAAACTAAATAATATAATCTAATTGATGATGTAATTTTTGTTCTTGCAATATGGATCATATTTTTCCTTCCCTTTTTTTAACAAATATTTCAACACAAAAGAATGTTATACATATATATTTCAACGCCAAAGAATGTTATACACACATATATATATATATATATATATATATATTATGTGT
>NW_017259542.1:506751-510309 GCF_001594045.1 Atta colombica | reverse complement strand
TATATATACTATTTAAATATTTATTTTCAAACCGTTGAGTTGTACGCATTTTTAGGATGTACAGTGACACCAAATAGTATTCGTAGGAAATTTTTTATAAAAAAAGTCTTATTTGAAGAAAATAAACATTAATCAGCAATTTTATACAATGAATACATTCTGTTTTAACATATACAAATGAGCTTCACATGTATTTCTGATTTTTAAATTAAATTTCTCGATTGTACTAATATTTTTTGATCCAAACAATGGAACTTTTAATTTTCGCTTATTTTTCTGATGATATATTTTTTATAATTAATACACATCTTTTTGATATATATAATTTTAAGAAACATATAGTCTATTTTATACTTTATGAATTGTTAATTATCCGGCATGAAATGATTATCAATTAAACGAATTGATGTCAAATTGGTGTTGAAATCATCGATATTGATTCGACATCAATTTGATGACTCATTTCTCGCTGGATAATATTTAATTTCTAAAAATAAAGTTTTTTAAAAAAATATTTTCTTTGTACGAATACTTTTTGTACTTGCTGTATGTATTGTCTGAATTGCAATTTGACACATTACAAGTCCCCAGTTTCGCGTCCATACAAAGATTATCTTTGCGATTTCGCTATCGTCTCACAAACTTAGAGATAAAAAAAAATACGGAAATCGAAAAAATGGAATGAAACGAGATAAAAATAGGAATGAAACGTAAATAAATGGAAATCCGAACGAATTGATGAGTTGAGAAGCGAGCCATTAGGTTTACGTATGCGTGAGTATGTATATGTTGAGCATAGCTATTTCAATGAATATGTATATAAAAGAGGAATATAAAAGAGCGTGATATTATCGTATAAAATGAGAACTTTGTTTTTGCGCCTCGCGTTTAGCGCTAAAAATGCAACTCCAAATATTTTAATCTGACAGATTTTAGAATAAAGACCTCTCGACTGTTTGAAACGAATATAACATATATAAAAATTGATTTTTGACACTTGGATGAACAGGCAAAAATCAATTTTATCCTGTTCAATTCTGCGAGCTGCATTTAGAATTAAACGCGCGACGCGTTGCTTGTGACTGATATAGTCGCATGCCATTGTGAGCATTATGTAAAAAGATGGAAAAAAATCAAAGAATCTATTGAAAGCTTTAACATTAAAATAAATTAATCTTAGAAAAAAGTAAACGCAAAAAATTATACGGTATAATTGCGCGAATGTGGAAGCACGACGTGAAGAAAAATTCGACGCTGCCATGCGCGTGATCGTTTGACATGATCTGATTGTTTCTAGGTATGTCTCTCTCTCTCTCTCTCTCTCTCTCTTTCTCTCTTTCTCTTTTTCTCTCTCAATACGGCCGAATGACTCGCACGCCAGAGAAGCGTAGCATACAATCCGCATTCCAAACTTCATGAGATCGAAAATTTCGAGGAATTCATGGGCCAGAATTCAGGCTTGAGAATTCTCTCTATCGAAAGCTGAGTTTTTCCAGGTATTCGCGGGATGAAAATTCGCGAAATGACGAACTTAAAGCGTATTCAGATTCCTACCTGAGTGATTCCTACAAGGTGTCATCCTTGTCCAATGTACGATAAATAACAAGAATAAAGTGATACTCGAATGGGAATCTGAATTCAGTATTACAGGGCACGTCACGCGTGTCCCGTCGTGCTTCTCATCATTGTAAAAAGTTTATTGTATATTACCTATATATATTCATGTAAACGTATATATATGCGAAAAGCTAGAAAAACAAAAGAATACTTGTTTTTTTTCTCTAAGAAAAGATCGAGCAAAAAGATTATACCTTTATATACATATACATGTAAAGGAAAGGCTCCTATTATGAGATACTGAGTTCATTTTCATAAATAGGACAAAATTTTAAAAAATAATAGGTCATTTTGAAGAGAATTTAATGAGCTTTAACGTTATATAAAAGTTAATTTAAATTCCATTTTTTTTGAAAATTAAAAAAATGTAAAATGTGAGCAAATCACACAGTCCAAAAAATTGTGCTCCTAATATGAGATACTCCGAGAAATCGATAGTACAACGCAAAGTATATCAAGAAATTTTATTTCATGTTTCTAAAATGCAAACAAATATAGCCAGCGTGAAAAATGAGCATGCGATAGATTATACTCAGAACTCGTCTTCAGATAATTGGAATCAAGCATCGCAGAAATAGACACTCAATATTCATTTCGATTGTTGTTTTTATTGTTGTACAATAACATTTTTACTCTTTAACGATTTTTACTACAACATAGGAGCGTGGGTTATTTCATATTAGAAATACCCTAGATATTTCATATTACGATTTCCTTATTTTTCGATCATCAAATCTAACTTCTGTAATTAAACAATTCAACCTATTCCGTATTTTTCTATTAGTACAACTTTACTCTACCATTACATGAAGAATTTATTGCCAAATATTTATTTATTAAATAATAAACAAGATTTAAAAAGACATCCATTCTAAAATCTTTTTTTACAATGATTACAGGTATGATTTAATAATGAATTTTCTACTAAATAGTTTTCAATCCAAGAGCAACAAATTCATGGTGGAATCAATAGATAATGTTTATTAGTTTAGCAGAAACGCTCTCAAATTAGGACTATCTCATATAATAGGGGATTTTCCTTTCAATTATATTAATTATCATGCGCTCGCGCGCGCAGCACGTCGAATTTAACGCAAGATCCGACCAATTGTAATTACAAAAAAAATTTTATTTCTTCTGTCATTCTCTTATGTACGTCACAAAAACATATGTAACAGTATTTCCTTTCAAACTGCAGATTCTTTGATAAGTTTCGTTTTAAACAAATTTTATACAAATGTATAAACGCGTTACTTGTAATATAAATTCAAAGTGAATTTTCGAAATTATCGGCTGCAAATTCGAAGTGTCTGTAATAACAAAACAAATTTCAGATGTGCAAAAAATTCGAATATTTATGATTTTTATTTATGATATTCGACGGAAAAAAAATGTGAACTTCAAAAAACTGCATCTAAAAGTTCCCATAAGTTCACATAATAACGCCTGCGTGCCACGATAGAATGTCTCTCTTTTTCACTTCTTTTTCACTTCTCTTCTTCAAGAAATTAAGTATACATTGTGAAATATACATCTACTAATCATTTATAAATGCATATGAAAGAACGAGAGAAAAGGAAAAAAAAAGCAAATGGGAAAAAACAGAGAGAGAGAGAGAAAGAGAAAAATATGTTTTAATTGAGTGATGATGTAATGTGTGAGTGATGTAATGTGTATTGAATGAGATAATATATCTATCATATTTCTTTAAAACTCTCGAATATCGACGTTTAAAAAAGTGTAAATGTGTAAATGAGCACGAATGCATGAAAGAGTGTGCATGCAAAAATAAGAGAAGAAGAGAAAAGAGAGAGAGAGAGAGAGAGAGAGAGAGAGAGAGAGAGAGAGAGAGAAAGAATGTGTGAAAAAAAATAAAAAGCAACAGGGAAAACATAAATTAATATGCATCATTATTGACGTATCACACTAAAACGCGAGAAG
>NW_017259542.1:496986-506651 GCF_001594045.1 Atta colombica | reverse complement strand
TTAGTATGTATTGTCGCTTCAAAAATGCCCATTACTCGCCAGAATTCAAGTGAACAAAACCCAACAACCGAGATTTCAAGTTCATTCTTTTTTTAAGGAAAAACTAAATAAAATAATGTGTTAAAAAATATTTCACACAAACGACTTTTTTCACTTGACCACAATCCCAAATTTCTATCAAAATATGACAATAACAATTAATAGAATTGTTATAGAAGAAGGAAAATAATAAGAGGAAAATAATGATATATAATTACTGCATCTTTGAAAATTCATTAATTATATATGAATTTAATCCTACGAAGATAATAATCCTATATAAATCCTATATAAATAAATAAAATTTAAATGTATATAAAATATACAAAACATATAAAATATAAATCGTAATGATATTTTTATTCAATGAAACAGTGTGTATGTTAATTAGAAAAAAAATGGTAGAGAAAAAGTTTTTTAGACATATTAAAAACAATGGAATTTTTAACTAATTACAAGCTAACTAATTACAATTATAATTTAACTAATTACAATTTGGTTAAATTTTTTTTTTATATAAAAAAATTGCAAGAGAATATATTTCTTCTATATTTCTCTTGTCAAATATGATTACGGACATACAGTTATCATCCGACCAATGTCTTTATTCATTTCGGCCGCTAGATGGACATAGTGTGCAAACGAGGAAGATTCGAAGTCATTTAAAAGGGGAGAGAGAAACTATTCTATATTTAGCATCAGCTGGCATCGTCCAGTCACTAGCGTCGTCAGTTGTTCGTGATCATTTAATATTTGAATATGTATAAACGCGGCGCGTTGATAGTTTTAGAAGGTTGTGATCGGGCAGGTAAATCGACCCAAGTGAAGATGCTGATGAATGCATTGAACGATTTGCAGATCCCTGCGAAAGCTAGGGCATTTCCAAGTGAGTTGCAGTAAACCGCAAGTCGTGAAATTAGGTTATTTTGCGCGGGAAAGATTTTTCTATTATATTGTAAATATAAACCAACGAAAATTCGGAATTCACCAACGAAACATAATAATAATGTCGAAAAATAATAATTGAAGAATATTTTTATAATTCGGAATGTTAAATTGTTTTGTCATTGTTACATTTATTGTGTTAATATCATTACATTTCCTGTTATTATGAATATGGATGGGCGCGCAAACTCGATAAATTATATAGTGTTGTTTAAAAAAATAAATTAATTTCATAATAGACTTGATCACGTCAAGGAATAAAGTTATTCATAATCCAGAAATCTTTGTCCAATAAAAATTGTAAGTTTAAACTTTGTGTATTTGAAGAAATATTTCTTTTTTATTTTTCTTTTGTAGACAGAAAGACTCCTGTTGGAACTATTTTAAATAGTTTCCTGTCAAAAGAGATAAATGTGCCACCGGAGGCTGCTCACTTACTGTTTTCTGCCAATCGCTGGGAGTGCAAGGAGGACATGGAGAAGACGCTTCGATCCGGCACTACTTTAGTGATAGACAGATATGCAGCTTCTGGCACTGTGTATACAGCAGCTAACACTGGCAGAAGTCTCAGCTGGTGTCAGCAGGCTGATTTAGGTCTTCCAAAGCCAGACTGTGTAGTGTTTCTCAAGGTGTCCAAACAACAGCAAGAACTGCGTGGTGACTGGGGAAAGGAAAGGTTTGAACATGATGAATTTCAACAGCGTGTCAATGTCAATTATGAAAAATTAAGAGACGATACTTGGCTCATTGTAAACGCTGATCAAGACGAATCAGCAGTGCATGCCGAAATATTACAAAAAACATTGTCTGTTATTCAAGAAGTTCAATATCGTAGTATAGAATTACTAGGTGATTGAAAAAAATGTTAAGAAGTCTGCATATGTTCCTGTCTCAGTAAATTACTACATTAATAAGTATTTGCTATTATTTTTAATAAAATCTTGATATACAATAAATACATTCCTTCTTGAATAAAAACCTATTTTAATATTTGAAAATTTTTTAATCGTTAGATTTGTACTTGCATATCAAAAAAATTATAAATCATTGTGTAAATTGTTATTTGATAGATATTATTATTGATTAATGTAAGTAAAATAAATATTGTTGAAATATAAAAAATTTGATTCTTAAGAAGAAATTTGAATAAATATTTATTTTTGCTGAATAAATTGATGTTATGTTTGCCTTCAAACTATTTATTTTATATATCAAATTTAAATATCAAATTTTGCAATAATGAAAATCGTTCATGTTAATTTATATTGCAATAAATAAAATTCAAGGATATGATAACGTTACGCGATAACGTTTTATCTTGCCAGTTTATATAATTTCGTATTTATAATAAGTAACCAATGAAAAATTTCCGTTTTGGAGTAATATGATCTGACTTTTATCGAGAAAAGTGAACATTAAAGAAAGAACTAGAGATTGCATGTGTCTTTCTCTCGAACAAAGCTAGAAAAGCGTAGAAAGATCTGGTTTTATCTCGTACGTTTGGACTCGATCTCAGTAATATAAAGTACTTTGCCAGATATATTTCCAGAATCAGATCGCACACTTTATCGCGCGTATGTGTGTTCGTATTTGTACGTGTTCATGAGATACATTTGCCTTGGGGTATGATTGATGTTCCAATACGTTAGAATTGTATTATAAATGAAACTATATAGGAAAACTATATACAAAAGTATTTAAAATATTAAAATATGAATAGAACTGCGTATTATTATTTGTAACAATATTAATAGTACAAATTAGACAATAAAAATGTTTATGTTATACATGTATAATACAAGTTTGATAATATCAAAATTTTATTATATTTTATTATATTTTATTATGTATGTATATCTTTGACATAATATGAATTATATTTATTATTTTTTATTACGAGGAAAAACATTGAGAGATTAAAAAGCGGAAATTCCTCTCGAGAGCGAAACTCGAAGACTAACTGTCGATTCTTTCCTCTTTAACTTAATTATAGTAATAATTAAAGAATCCCATTCCTTTCTAGGTCATAATCTTCTAGGTATAATGCACATACAAAAAAGAAAGAAAGTAACAAATAAAAAAAAATTGGAAATTGGTTTTAAAATTTTAATATTTAGACTTTTAATTTATATCCTCTCTTTCCTCCTAAGCAATAACAAATTAAAATATAAGGTCTATTATATTGAACGAGCAACGTTAAAATGACCGATAAACAAAAATATATTTTATTTTTCTGATGATGACATTTTTACAGGATGTTTTGAGCTTAACTCTCCTCAGTCGTGTATAAATTCAATTAACTTTCTATATCTTAATAAAATATCGCAATAATTATGAGAACTTCATTTCACTTTCTGTTATAATTTTTCGTTTTATTGTAAGAATACACCATAATGCTCCTCAATTAACAGTCGTGAAGCGTTAGTATGTCAATGAAGTTCAATTTTTGAGCTTATTCTTCGTTATTCGCGAAAAATAGAGTCAATTAATTAAAATCATCAATGTTCCAGATTCAAATTAATCTCTGTTCATCAAATTAATATAGATATACATGATGTTCATAGATTGAATTAACAGTCAAACTATATCAACGTAATCAGTTACATGAAATTCATTACGTGTAAATTAAAAGTCGAAAAGCAAGTAAAAACCGAAAATTATTAAAATTATAACTTATAGAGACAAACATACTACAGAGACTGTCCTTTTCCTAATTCTTTCCTAATTTCCTATTTCTACTGATTTTTGAAAAATTAGATTTTTGCGTTTACAAATCCTTAAATTAAAAATTTTGGGACTCCTTAAAATTGTAATTTTATGTATATTTTAATTTTTTAATTGCTTTAGACATATTATATGTAGCACAAAGTAATAGTATATTATTAAAAATTATAAATCGTCTAAAGTGCACTTTAGCTTGAGAATACTCATGATCTATGGAGCTCATATCCTTGAATGAATACGGCAACGGAAATCGATTATGTTGAGCACGATGACGACGGTTGCTAAGTTGCACGATGATAAATTGCATCTCGCCCATATACTGTGTGTAATGATGTCTGCAGTTAGAAGCAAGCATATTAAGTGTCTTCATGCAAGTATACGTGCACTACAAAGTACTGAATAATGAATATACATACAGATAAATATACATAATGAATATACATACATGGTCGGAACAATATCACAAAAAATTCAAGTAGGCGATGATGGATCTACACTCTTCTTTATAGCGTGTCCTAAGTTAAAAAGGTCAACTCTAATTAGCGCATTTTAGAATTGCACTAATCCTTTCGTCTATATAATTTTTTGTTTTTTAAAATAATTTGGAAGGGAAGTCTTTTTTAAACAAACTAATTATATCCGAAAAACTTAACAGATAAATGAAGATTTTTACTATATTAGATTTACTATATCAGATAATTATTTAGCAAATAATGTAATTAATAATTGAAATTAAGTGCCGTATTGAATTGACATATTAAAATACAAAACAAATGATTTTGTTATGTGTGTTTTTAATCTATGTATATTGCCGAGTTTCCTTTTTTTGTCTAATAATATAAAGTATTTTCTGTGCAGCATTAAATAATCAAATAAATGTATTTTCTCTGCAAAATCGAATAATTTTAAATTCCAAATCTTCTTTCCTTTGTTATAATCTAAAGTAATCTATTTATCTCTTTAATCATAATATCTCTCTGCTTCCTGACTGTGAATTATTGCGACCCTCTATGACGACACGCCATTAATCCTTCAGCATTGCTTACGTGCAGCGATGTGCGCCGGGTGTACAAATCGTATTATTCAAAGGTTGGGAATGTCGTCTGGGAATCGCGTCCTCCCAAGCCTGTTACGAATCTTTGGACGACAGCGCAACTTTGTTTCGTACGGAAACGCGACCCAGGGAAATTGCATTCGGCGAAGAAAATCGGCGGAAGTGCACAATAGAGCAAGTCTGAATTGATTCCGGGGGCGATATAATTTTCCACGTGGGCAAGGACGTGATTTCGCGAATTACCGGGAAAACTATTATCTTCGAACTCTAATTGTAAGTTTCATATTGTTTACTCAATGACATATTGCGAGAAAATGAATTTACTATAAGAGAATTTTTTCTTCTTCTGTACACATAGGGCATTATATTATGTCCTGCAATAATAATTTGTAGAGTTTCTTTTTGTTTAAGTGTTTATTTCGTAGTAATAATTAGTCCGTTATTGATCATAATTAATTAAATTCGTCTTTTTTTGTGAATACATTCATTGACAAGAAACATTATGTGGAAGATTTATAGCGACATTAATTTTTGTCGTTTTTTAAACTTATTTACTGTAAATATAATTAGATATTTGATTGCACATGATCCTCCGTTGATTTTTAAACTTCTCCAAGATTCATCATTTCTTTTTTTCTCTGTAAATTTAAGAAAACTATGTTAGTTTTTGTACTTATTTTTATCAAAGCAGCAGAACAAAAATAAAAAAAAGAGAATAAAAAATGAAAATGTTGATCAACAAATTATTATTTATTGCTTTTTATATCTTCATTATAAAATTTTAAAATATTTTATATATATTGCATTGATAGAAATGTGACATAAATAAAAAATTAATATTTAGAAAATATAAAAATTGACTTACAAAGAAACTAATATAATATTTTTGTGATAAAACGCACGATTTTTTGTCGATACATTGCTTATATCAATAAAAATATCAATTCATCATAATTCTAATAAGGAACGAAATATAATTTTATATTAAGGCTGCATTGGTCGAATTTTGAAAAATAACTCATAATATAATTTTAAAGAATACATATTATATGATAATTAAAAGTATAATAACATGGAAAGAAAATAAAGTTATATCATTATCTTAATTAAAATGTTCTAAAATTTAAAAAGAATTTGAAAAATGCTCTACTGAAAAGTTGCTAATTTTGGATGGAAGTGTATCACTTTTCAACGCAACAACTTAAGATAATTATATTATGATTGTTGTCTTGTTCCTTTTTTCAAAGAATACATTTACAGCAAGGAACATGTTTACAAGTACATTCACTCACTATAAAATGACGTTTAATCTCTCCTGGGACTTATAGTGAAGATACTCCTCTCCGTCTCGCACGAACGCCTTGGTCTCAATTGTGGTACACCACTATCACTAATCGTGAATGTGTCGGCGGAAACAGTAGTTACAGTTCGCGCTACGTCAAACGGACCGAAGACGAACGTCGTCTCATACTGCTTCATCCAGTCAGAATCAGATCTCAATCTTTTCCGCTCTGGTTCATCGCTAGTATTACTCTGAGATTCATCGGAACGTCTTTTCAACGACTTCCGTGAGGAATTCTTGACATTTCCGTCCAGATCGGCCTCCTCGACTTCGTCTCTCAGGAAAGAGCAGGAAATCACTTTCACATTTAGCTCCTTTATATCTAATTGTGAATCAACGGCAGATATATCGTTGAACACTTGTTGCGACGCGATATCGTTATCATTCACATTGTCAACCTTTGGAGATTCGATTGATCGCTCGTTGCTCGATACTCGATTATTTTTACATCTCTCCTCATTGTTGACTGTTTTATCGCATTCACTTTTATATTCTGTATTTGTCCTGGATTCGCTCGCTTGCGTCAAGTAGACATCATCGGATTTAGAAGTTCGAGCTATACTTTCGAGCTGAATGTCGACGACTTTCGAAGGCCTCTCTGACATTGAAATAATGGCGATATCTTCATTTTCCCTTGACGTTGATTCATTGCTGGGCTTAGCCTCAGAAAGTTCTTCGTTTAATTGAGCCTTGTCATGCGATCTCTTTAACGGGTTTCTTCTCTTCCAATCAATATCTTTTTTCTCATAAGTTATTTTAGAAATTTTATTCACTAAGGCATAATCAACAATCGAGTCTTTTTCCTTTGAACTGATAGCAAAATTGAACAGATTGTTGAATTTATCGGCTTCCTTAGAGATTCGAATCCTAAGATTATAATTGTGATTCCTGCTAGTAGACTCGCACTGTTTCTGCGATGCATTAGCTGTGAGATAATCGTCGAATGTGACGAATTTCCTGAAAGATATCCCCGTCTCCAGATCCTCCCATGCATCGCAACGGATTTCCAGTAAGCAATCGTCGGTTCGAAAGCTTGTGCGCTGAAAACTGGCGATAATGAGATCACGCGGAACTTGCCGCCACGCTTCCACCAAGCTTTTCACTACGTTCTCGACGTTCCATCGGTGTCTACGTTCTCTGATTCCTTCTACATACCTACGACGAATATTTCCTACAGTTCCTTATAGGCGAGATAATTAAGTCTTTGAAGCGCGAACTCCTGTTTATTAACAAGAGGTATTTTCCACAAGTAATTTCAACGTGATAAGAGAAATTCTGAAAATTTCACAGAATTTTCATTAACAGTTTTACGTCTTATTATTTTCATATTTTACAAACAAAGTTATTATTATAGATTGCTTCGGATTTATAGCCCTTTTGCATTTTTTGTACGAAACGCATGGAAATCTTTATTTTATTATTTCAAACTTTAAAGCTTTAAAATTATTGATTGTTAATATCTTAATATAGCAATAAAAATGAAAAAGATTTAGAAGGATCAATGAATTATTATAATATTATAATATAATTATTATTTTAATTATGAATTAAAATATTCTGCTCATCAGTTATTAGCATAATAATTGTTTTTAAATTATAAACAATTGTGATAATTTCTAAATTATAAATATTTGTAATGAATTTTATACATAATAAATTTATAATCTTTCATAACCTCATAAATTAATTGTAACTGTTTCTATTTTACTCATGCTGCAAGAGATGATAAAATTCGTCACAAAATAATTTATAATTTAGAAACAATTATATTATGTTAAAAGTTAATAAAATTTTGCAGAATATTTTAATTTTGATTGTAATTTTAAAAACAATTAGTCATCTTTTCATGAACATTACTTGCTTCTGTAAGTCATCTTCACGAAATGGAAGACATCTCTCTTCAGAGGCCTCAACGTTGGAGGAAAGTCATCAGGAAAAAAGATATGTTTAATGTTGCTCAGTTTGAGATCTCGAAGAGCGTCGATACGATTTCTATGCAAAAGTAGCAGGATTCTGCGATCGTTGTTCGACATAAGATAGTTCAATTGGATCAACCATTCTCTGAAGAGACTGTCATTTATCGAGGCGTCTTCACTGTGACTATATACATGATCCTTGCCCATTATCACAGCGAGATAAGAACCGCAGATCAATAGTGGTAACTTCTCGGTACCAGAGGCATTGCAGCACAACAGTATTGTCGTTTTTTCCAAGTTCGTATCAGATTCATCTTGCCGTATTTTTGATGCTGATATTTCGATAGGTGGAACGTCCGAATACATCATCAACTCATCTACATGGAAGAGATCTTTATGCTTATACTGTGTGATGATGGATCGCATCATATCGATCCAGAGACGGTAATTATTGAAGATTGGTCCAGAAGATTTCTTCGAATTTAACAAGAAGCCATACTTCTTCAGGAAAGATGTTAGCCATTTCTCAGAACATTTAAAATCTAATCGAAAATTAAAAAGAAAAGATATTTAAACGCGATGAAATGTTATATACTGCAAATATTATTTACGATACACACACGTATTTTTTTTATTATTAATATAAACTTTTTATGACATTTGGATGTGTTGCTCCATATATATAGAATATCTTACATATTTGAATACCGAAATTAATTCCATATAGAATAAAAAAATAGAGGACAAACATTATTCTTTCTAAAAAAAGAATAAAATAAATATCTTAATGAGAAAAGACACTGTTCCCCTGAATTAAATGGAACATTCAATACCGCCATCGCGAGTAGCTATTATCCCTTCGATTATCGCGATACGAAAATGAATAACCCGCGGGAATTGTCAGATTAACTCCCCGATCGTGCTTCGAACCCTTCAAATAATACGAGAATGTATGGTGGAAACGTGCTGGTCAGTCCGTGCTTATGGGCTAACTCGAGGGCCTTGTCACGTAGGAGATGCTTGTCAAGGAGACAGCCGGTAGCGTGTCTCTCACAGGTCCATCTCAGCAGATCGTTCTTGAACACTCTCATAATTGCATTGATGTCTTAGTTGTATGACTTCTAGGATATTTCGACTTGAGCAGTCCTTTGCCGTCCGGAGTGTGCTTGACGTTTTGGAGGATTTTTCGACGGATTACAATTGGGAGCAGGACAGGTTAGGTCTATTGAGGATAAAAATTTTTGACGGACAGACGTAACTGGCGATTCGCGTTTGTCTCGCGGGAAACCGCATTGACAGCTAAATTGCGCCTCCGGTGCGCTCGTTTCGTTTTGTCGAGATTTTTCAGTTTAAAGAAATAAATCTAGTGTGTGATAAGTATACATATGTGTATACATACACATCAAACAAATAATTTTAAATCCTTAAAGTAATTTCCCTAAAACAAATTTTTTTAAATATGTAAAAATGATGTCTTAGGCTTTCCATGACATGATTTGAATTTAAATTTGACATAATTTAATATAATTTATGTAATAATAATTAATATGATCTAAATAATAATTAATATGAATTAATGTATATAATTTAAATTTAAATTTCATATAATTTGATATGATTTATATAATTATGACTATATAAATCG
>NW_017259542.1:484649-496886 GCF_001594045.1 Atta colombica | reverse complement strand
CTATGATACATTGATTTTTAGAAAATATATTATAGTATCTTCGAATGTATCTTTTGCAGTATTATACAATCTATTATAAAATCTATTATATTTTTTAAAACAAAAGTTTCTCTAAAATTAGAATTATTTTATATTCGCAGAATATATATAAAATATATATTTATTTAAAATAAATAATTTATGTACATAATCAAAAATAACGAAAATAAATTCATAGCAATACGTAAAAATATTTTTGAAAAATGAAAAATGATATTTTAGTGTATTTCCTCTAAAAGCATTAGTCAGTTAATTTTTAAGTTTAATGAAAAATATCCAAATTAATACACTATGAAAAGCGATTCTAGTGCAAGTTTTGGCAAAAATGTAATGTTTTTGAAGCAAATTATTATTACTTTTCAAAAAGGTCACGAAAGTGACAAATAACGGCAGAAAATGAAAGAGGTGGAGAACAATTTTAAGAAATAAGACTGGCATTCATTTTCCAAACAAGTTTCTCTAAACAAGTTTCATATTATTATATTATATGGATTTGGCGGATTAATCGTTTGCGCCGATTGGAATAATTAATTAGCTGTCGACATGAAGGGTAATTTCGATGATACACAAACATTTATCTTGAGATATTTAAAGAATGTAAAATATGAACAGTTTTGCTCTTTAATCTCCCTCCTCCTCACCCTTCTTCCTACCATAGAGGCTTATTTAATCTGTCTTATTCACTTAGAATAAAGTTGATTAGATCAACATTAAACTATAAATTATAATAAAAGTGCGTAAATTTCTGTTTATATATTTAGTGTATATATTCCCATTTCTAAATAAATAAAATCTAATTTATTTAAGAATTTATTTTCAAAATGAATTTTACGAAATAAAAATGCGAAACGATTTACCAGCCTTTTTTCCTCTTCATTCAAATATATATTATAATATATTAAATTTTATTTGAAGAAAAGTTTTATAACATGGACACTGCGAAGGACGTGAATACTTTTCTCGTGCTTTATTCCGAGGTCATCGGTAACCAAGTACTTTAATTCGCGACTTATCGCTTTTATCCTTTGAGGATAAGACCAGAGATTCTAACTTATGGAAGATCTTACTTTCTAAAAGTTTTCGGGGTTGCTAAATTCGATTCTGGCCTCAGAAATCTAAAATTCAAATTTCTAAAAAATAATCTAATTAAAAATAATCTGATGAAAAATAATCTTTCCATATTAAGTCCACCATTTTGAATTTTTTTATTTTTGACTTCAGATTCAAACCATTAACAATTTACTTCATAAGCCATGTTTCATAAAAATTGAGTAAGAAGTTTATAAAATAAAAAGGGCTAACCACAAATGGGTCGTCGGTTCACAAAAGGTTATTGCACGTTCTTTTCATGACATATATACTCTCTTAATATGCAGACTATTCCTGACTGGTATTCAGTCGCTCCGTCGCCAAGTTTTTTCGTCATTTCTGTTTAATTGCACGAGGAATGAGAACAGCAACGTCACGATGTGACGACGGAGCTGTCCAGCATTCACGGCATTATCTTTAAAAACATTCTTTTTTACTCTATTTTTCCAGCCTCTGACAATCTTTTTTCTGTTTCAACTTTCTCGTAGCAAATAAACGGCGAATCAAAGAAAGTATTTATTGACACAATTTTTCTTGAATTAAACTTATTACTTAATTGTAATAACTTATTAATTATTAACTCTGAGTATCATCACACAGTTTATTACTATGCAGTAAAGAATTTGCAAAAACAACTATCGAAATTTGTTTTTGTTCTGAAAGGGAGTTAAGAGTTTAAAATTTTTTGTTAAATCTTGTATTACATTTATAGCAAATATATTATCAATTTACAATCGATCATTCGCTATTTAAATATCAATAATTAATGAAATAAATCTAAATAAATATTTCTATTAGTCATACACATACTTAATATCATTAATTATGTTTATAAAAATTTATGGAGGTATAAAAAGGAAAAAATTGCTACAAAAACGTTCAATTTATGTATGAAATTTATCTACGTCATTTGTATTTTTGGAGTATGTGGTCTCATCATTTTTTTGCGAAAGAAGTATATGAAAATACATTTCGTTCCTCTCGTTGTTTCGAGAATTCGTCTGCATATCATCCGTCCGCGTTAAATTACATTTCTCGGGAGCGTTGTCTGAATAGTATATAGTTTTTCTGCATCCTAAATATTCTTTGTTTAATATCGCTATTCGTGTATAGCTACATTCGATACGTCTCTTCACATTTCTCAAATTGAAAATGGGTTTACATTATAATATAATTATTATTTCAATGTTACAACTTTATTATTTCATCAGAATGCTCATACAGATTTATATAATTTATTACAATTATTTTATATAAAAAGATATAATCAAAAATAGATATTTTCTTTGTTTATAAATTACATAATTAATTATTTCTTATATAATTATTTTCGGATCATAATATTGTATATCCTATATATAATATCATAAATTTTATTTCGAAAACGTTTTTTCATTCGATTATTATTTTATAAGTTTCCAGCTAAGGATTTTGTAATAACTTCTTTGTAATGTTTTAAAATGCTTATTAGCATTATTATTAAATTGATGATCAATGAATTTGTGATAGTTTATAATTTTAAGTCCAACAAACCAAATTTGCGGGTATTTTATTATAAAGTTGAAAAATATAACAATAATTGTATTAGGATTCTCGAATTTTAAACAATCCAAAAGATAAATATATATAGGGTGCATCAAAATCCGGACAAATCGAACAATTTCTTTAAACAAAATGTTTTTAATGAAAAATTAAATATTATAAAAAATCCTTACATGGCACTTAAGAGATCCCTGTAGAGCACAATTATTCGATATATTCCTCATTAGCTTGAATGACGGCCTCTCATCTGAAGTGTTCACACGCATGCTGTAATATAGTGCTGTCCATGCCAACGAATGCTGCCTCAATAGCGGTCCTTAATGACATTACATTGGGATGCCGAGTTGCTTGTTTATGACCCTTTCAACTATGCTTCATACATAATAGTCCAAGGGATTTAAATCTGGATATTGGGAGGCCAGAATGAGAGCCGAGGAGAGCAATTCGGTCCTGGTAGCCTCAAAGAGCATCTATCGTATCTTTAATGTGTACGATTTGTACCGAAGATCCTCCTTGGCAATTCGACGCATTGTTGGTTCACTTACACCAACATTTGATGCTAATTTTTGCAACGATTTTTGCCCTGGGTCATCCAAAATCAGCGCTTGAGCTCTTTCAATGACTGCGGGAGTCCTCGCGGTGCGTTCTTTCGAGTGACTCTTTCTCGCTGACATACTGGAACTTTGATTGGACTGTTCTAAAGCCATATATTTTGCCACAACGTCATAAACGGTTGATTTCGGGTATCTAAAGAATCGAATTAATTCTGCTGAGCGCCCAGCGCGAAGGCCTTCGATGATCGCTGCTCTTCGATTATATTCCGCACTTGGTTTCAACATCGCGACCATTTTAAGAATATGATTGTTTACTAGAAGCATTAGGCTTTCTCAGACGTCAACAACAATCTCTGGCGAAGGCACAATATAGCGGAAAATTTAAATTGAAAATTGGATTTTGGTGACACACTCTGTAGTAGACTAATGAGAGTCAGCAATGATAAACGGCGCAATTATTTAGTGAACAATCATTAATCAGATGTTAGATTGATGTCTTTATTTTGAACGTTTCGACTCTCTTTGGAGTCCTCTTCAGCAAGAATGATGCAAGTATAATTAGCTCACATGTCCATAATGTTTAAGTCACTTGCAAATTGACAAAGTTGCAACGTTAATTTGATATTTTTTTTTTAAATAAATATTATTAGAGTGATATATGCGTAAACAATTTAAATGACTTATCATCACGGAACATGAAGCATTGCACTGAAGCTTTATTGAACATGTTAAAATTTAAAAAGTAGAAATGTTAAAATCAAATATAGAAATTACACATTTTTAAAACACACGTCCGTGTACGACGTGTCGCTCAGATAAGAACTATTCTCCAAGTAAAAGGTCATGCAGTAAATATTAAGACAAATTTGCAATTATGAAGAACAAATATATATTGTAAGAACACATATATATTGTTATTAAGTCAAATCGATAAGAACCGCAATAAATTATTGTATAATAATTAAAAACTGTTAACCAAAATCATTAGAATTGTAAAATAAAGAATTACATAATAAAAAGAAAAAAAAAGAAAAAATTCAATATAAAACATATTTCGTTGAAATTGTTACATTTTTGTCAACTAATGAAACTTTTGTGAAATTAAATTAATAAACTATAAATCTAAAAAAATTAGATAAGTCAAGCGAAATTTTCAGGCATCGCTGCAAAGATATATATCAATTAAGACTATTCTTTTTTGCATGTGTACCATTTCCGAAATCCTTTCTTTCATTCAAAAATTTCTCCTTATCTAAAATTTGAACGTTCTTTCATGATCAAAGTCATGTGAAAATTCAATACGATGTTCAGTAACTACAGAGTGAGTGTCAGTGTTTGAATTTATATGTCTATGATGTTCAGATATTCTGCTGGAAAGTTTTCTGCATGTTTGTCCCACATAAGATGCATCGCAATTTTTACAATAAATCTTATAGACTACATTTTTATTATCAAATTTTGGAAGAGCGTTTTTTTATGAATCTATTTAATTTGTTATCGTTGAAAAACATTAATTTTATGTATCTTAATAAATCAACGAAAATTTCCCTGACGTAGAATCAATATATCGTAACAAAAATCAAGATACACGATCATTAACCGTATCGTCGTTTAGGACATTATTACTAAAAAATTTTTTGTTAAACAATATTTTAGACGACTATTGATTATATCAAAAATAAATTCTGCCGGATAGTCATTATTTAGTAATATACAAATAATGAACTTAATATTGTTATAGTGAAATTTTTGAATCCGAAAGTAACATAGCTCTGTCCAACATACCCATTATGATATCTTTTTTATGAGAAATAGGATGTGACGATAAATAGTTCAAGTATCGTCCTGAGAATGTTGATTTGTGATGCAATCTAACTCTAAACAGTTATTGTTGTTAATAATGATTACATCTAAGAAATTAATATTATTGCCTCCTATTTCCAAGGCGAATTGCAATCTTGGATGAAATAAATTAAAGATTGTCAAAATAAAATCAATCATATCAGAAGGGATAACCATCACGATATCATCAACATATCTGAAATAAAAGAGCAATTGAAAGCCTAACATTGCTATTGCTTTAATCTCTGAGTCTTGCATGACTAAATCTCCTATTATAGCCTAAAATATTACACCTTTCAATCTTATATGAGGAAGGAGGAAATCATTCTCTTGAGAAAAATAAAATGAATGTTGTAAAAGAATAAAAGAAGAATTTATAATGATACATCTCCGATTTATTATCATGTATTGAATAATCAGCCGAATCAGATTGGTATTAGTGCTTCGGATTTCCAAGATACTCAATATTAGTTGTCTGTCTACAGTGGAGTAATTCTTGTCGTTCCAATCATTTTAACATTAAAATAGATTCTATTGAATTTATTGAAACAACATCAAAGTCTTCATTTTTTAACATTAAAACATTAGTTCAAATTTATCTGGCTTTACAATTCCTAAAAAAATTCAATATCTGTTACAATTAGGGGAAAATTTCGTATTACCTTCGTTTAATAAAAAAAGAACATTATTATAATTTATTAAAAATATAGAAAATAGTTTTAAAAACATTAAACCTAATAATATTTTAAGTATTATTATTTAAGGAATTGTACTTATATTGAAAAATTATTTATCGTCCTTTATTCAAAATAATCTGTAAACGATTAATTCAACTAGTACACAAAACAATTTTTCACTAATAATTCAGACATTATTTTCACGAAGGCAGATAAGAGAAATATCACTATGATTTTAAATAATGGCTCTAAACAAAAAGACTTACATTTCGAAAATCAAAAAAATTTGATGATTCGGACATTTATACCAAAGTCATAAAAAACCCTATCAATATTCTCACAAAAAAGTCCACTATTACCACATATTGAAAAAATAAAAATTACATTTCAAATAGTATTTCAATAATACAAAAAAATATGTAATGAAAGTAACTCTCGTGCATATGCACTTCCAAAAGTGCATAAACCTAATTGTCTCTTTAGATCATAATATTTTCAATTGACAGTCCTCTATATTCTTTGGCTTCATTTTTACACGACATTATTTCTGAAAAATCCCCTAAATCTTTCAGTAAAATCGAAAACAGTTTTCATCTTGCACAGAAGTTAAGAGAGCGGTTGGAAACTAATTATTCTTTAATTTCTCTTGACGTCATCTCTCTATTTATTAACATTCCATTAAATTTGGCGATTGAGAATGAGATGGAATTATATAAAAAAATCAACTATTCCGGAAAAAGAATTTTTTATATTTTTAGAATTAGTACTTAACTCAATTTTAATGGTATTTCATTTTTAATGGTGAGATATACAAACAAAAATTTAACACACCAATGGGAACATTCTTGTCTCCTATTATAGCAGATTTAATCATGCAAGACTTAGAGAAATTATTAAAGTAATAGCAATGTTAGGTTTTCAATTGCTTTTACTTCAGATATGTTGATGATATCGTGATGGCCCGTCTGATTGATTTTATTTTGACAACCTTTAATTCATTCCATTCGAGATTGCAATTCACCTTGGAAATAGGAGGCAATAGTTTAATTTCTCAGATGTAAACATTATTAATAACAATATTTAGAATTAAATAATATCACAAACCAACATTCTCAGGATTTGAACTATTTATCGTCACATCCTATTTCTCATAAAAAAGATAATGGATCATAATGGATATGTTGAACAGAGAGCTGTGTTACTCTCAGATCCAAAATTTCACTATAGCAATATTAAGTTCATTATTTGTACATTACTAAATAATGACTATCCGGTAGAATTTGTTTTTGACACGATCAATAGTCGTCTAAAATATTGATTTAACAAAAAATTTTTTAGTAATAATATTCCAAATGACGTTAGTGATCGTATATCTTGATTTCTGTTACCATATATTGATTCTATATCAGAGAAATTTTCGTCGATTTGTGACAAAGACACCAACATAAAATTAGCGTTTTTCAGCGATAACAAATTAAATAGATTTATAAAAGTACAAAAGGACGCTCTCCCAAAATTTGATAATAAAAATATAGTCTATAAGATTTGTTGTAAAGATTGCGATGCATCTTATGTGGGACAAACATGTAGGAAACTTTCCAGCAGAATATCTGAACATCGTAGATATAAATTCATAGATATAAATTGGAACACTGAACACTCACTCTGTAAACTGAATATCATATTGAATTTTCACATGACTTTGATTGGAAGAACATCCAAATTTTAGATAAGGAGAAATTTTTGAATGAAAGATTGATTTCGGAAATGGCACACATGCAAAAGAATAGTCTTAATTTACATTCACGTGCAGAAGGACATCATACCGAGGCAGCGATGCTTGAAAATTTCTCTTGACTTATGTAGTAATTTTTTTAGATTTATAGTTTATTAATTTAATTTGACAAAAGTTTTAATTTAAATGTTAAGAATATTACCAAGATCTGTTTTGATCAAAAATAGGAAATCTTTTTTATTTGATTTATTTTAAATTTTACTTATAATTTTATATTTTATTTCTATCGTTATTGTTGAAACAATAAACACATGTAATTTTCCAAAATTGTTACTTGTATCTGTTCTAGAGAGATTTATTTATTTTTACATTGTTTTCATCATAAATATTGATATAAATTGTTGATGGAGGATACATAAATATATATATTTATTCATATTTTATCTTAAAAAATAAATATATATATTCATATTTTCTACATTTTACAAAAGTATCATGAGAATCGGGAAGAAATGGGCCGTCCATATAATAAAATCAGTACCACGACGCAACATAGAATGCAAACAGGTTAGCTCTTTGTGCAATACGATTGTATCTATCTCCGCTTCGACCGGTTGTCTCCACCTGTTATTCTTCTCTGCTCTTCAATTATTCATTCGAGGACGACGTGGAATAATATTTAACGGTAGTATTCGAGCGTGTATAATGTGTTTGTGTGTCCGTCTAACGGATATGTTTACGCGAATGGTTCTAATCCCACATTATCATGCGCGACAAGAGTGCCATGAAACATTGAATCCTCGTAGTCCTCACAACGTCATTCGGAATAATCGATGCACTACGAGGACTCGGCCTGTCATGTAAGTACATACGGCTGAAATGTTTTAAAAAGTTTACAATTTATGTGATGTAATGAATTACGACAAACACTGTTACAATTTAAAGAACAAATCTCAGTAAATATATTAGACACTCAGCAAAACGACCGTCTATTTTCGGACGACTGAATTTTTTGTGAACATTTATTGTTTTCGAGATTATTGTATATAAATCTTTTTATTTTCACTCTTCCTCCATATTTCTCTCTTGAGTTATACATTTTTTGGGATTTATAACGTCAATAGAAAGTTACCATCAAATTTGCAGAAAAAGTTTGAATTTTGCGACAGCTCTAGGATAGCCCAAGGGCCATGTTAAAATTCGCTTAACTTTCAGAATAAAAAGCAAGAGATGCTCAGAATTTTCGAACGACTAGTTGATTTTATCGCGTTCGATTGACTGTGACGTTTTAAGAGAAACTGCAGTTAGAGAAGAATAAAGTTGTCTTCTTCCTGCATTTAGGATTTATGCCGTTTTTTCGTAATTCTTTATCTATTCTGCAGTTCTATATTCATCTTACTTTCTTTCTAGCTTTATTTATCATGGCTTCATCGTTGTCTTTGGACGTTATGTTTTCTAGGACAATGCAATTGATCGATGAACGTGGTAATTTCCGGGACACTAGGCAAAAGCGAACAGACTTTTCACGATTTCACTGATTCAATATTTACTCACGAAATTGAAGATGGACTGATTGGAAGCTACATTATCTACTTTCCTACGATTGTAAACTTTGCTTTCGTGCCGCGTTCATCATACTAATCGACTTTAACAAATAATTAATTTTAAAAAATCTGTATGTACGAATACAAACATTACAGAAAAATTTTTATGATGAGAAAATGGAACACAATCTGAATAATTCACAGAGATTTTAGATTTTTGTTTCTAATGTATTCATGCTTAAAAAATTATGGTTATTTGTAAAATTTTATTTTAATTAAGTACTATACAAATTCACATTTTTACAATATTTTTCATGTTTATTTATTTTTTCTACTGCAATTTATTATATATTACTTATTATTTTTTCATTGATTGTACATTATCGTATTAATTTAATCCTAATCTGTTATCGGATTTATTTGACCCGAAATGTAATTTATCATATTTTAAAAAAATAGTTCTTTGATAACGTTTATTAAAAAGAATTTTTTTCTGTCAAAATTTTTTATTTTTTTAATCACATTAATTCGAACTATATGATCGTATAATAAATTTGAACAGATCGGTAAAGTTAATAATCAACCATTCACACACACATCCATTTATAAAGTATATCTCTGTCTTCGATTGTATTTAAATTTTTCAAACGCAAATGACTGTGTTGTAATTGATAATTATCTATGCTCTAGACAGATGCAAGTTTCACCTCATTGTGAAGATCGCGAGGAACTCATGTTTGCTAGATTTCATTAATTTAAAGGCATCGTTCGATTTTATTCTTCTTTGACATGGAGTTACAAGCTATTCCTTTTAATGTGACAACTCTATTCACCAAGGTGAAAAGGAACCGAATCAAGAAGAGGCGCTATCCAAATTCATCTCTTTATAAGGTCATTTGGCCAATGATATACACCATGCGAATATTCGGTTTCGCTCCTTACAACTTCTCACAATATCGATGGACATCATCGAATATCAGTCTACTCTTCACGGTGATCGTCGCTATTGTTTACAGTTGTTTATCATACGAGGTATTTACCAAGTTTCTAAATGTCAAAAGAGAAACCTTGACCATTGGAGGAACAGAGAATACAAAGGTCAGTAGAAATTAGTTGAGATAGAGTAAAAGATTATTTGCTATAGGAATGTACACTTAATTTTTTGACATATATATATTATCATAGATGTAAATAAAAAATTTATTTATTTAAATCCTTTGAGGCTAGAAAATCTGTTTGTATATTAAATTTATCATTAATTTGATCTTCCAACAAATCTAATTAGTACTTAAATTTTCTTCTTTTTCTTTTTCTATGGCGCAATGAGCCTAAAGTCTTTGGCCAATAACTTTAAATTTCTAAATTAATGAAACATGAAGGCAATGATTGATGATGAGAAAATAAATTGTTTAGGTGATCATCAACTACAGCGTAGTGATGTATGAGTTGGGTTTAACGGCATTCACGAGACGCAGTTTTATCAGGATTTGGAATGCGTTGCAAGATTTCGATGAGAATATGAGACGTTTAAGTTATCCTCGCAAAGAGACAAGGACTACGATTATTGCGTGGTTCCTTGTAATTATGATCACGATTATCTGGATAATTGTTAATCGTATCGGAATGTACGCCTTTTTAGAAACATGGACTAGTAATATGAAATACATGATTCCCTACATTGGTACGTCGATAGCTATCTACAAGTTCGTGGCGATAACTATTTTTCTAGGTCAGCGGTTTGGTCATCTTAATTCCGTTGCAATACAAAATCTACCATCGATATCGGGATACACTAAAACAATCATTAGCAAGAAGGTTTCATTTAATTTTCTTAAAAAATAGCATAATTATGATACAATATAATATAAAAATAATAAAATATAGTGCAGAATTTTATAGATATATACATACATATATAAAATTTATTTCATTTAAATTAAAAACTAGATGCTTAAATAATAGATTTTTATATCAGTGTTAGTTGATAGTAAACAAATTATGACAGTTTTATTTGTTTGTAAAAGACAATCCTGAGTCTACATAACGATTTGATGGTCGCCGCCGAAAGTTTAGAGTCGCTGTATTCGTTGTCATTGCTCTTCTGGCTTTGCAATTTGTGCCTGCACATCGTCAGCAACGTATATTTTATAATCGAATGGATGATTGTGAAGAAGTGGGATGTGCAATCATGGCCGCTAGTCCTCTGCATGTGCACTTGGTTACTGGCATTTCTCTTCCAGCTGTTACTACTTCTTATCGCTTGTCACTTCGCTTCGTCCCAAGTAAAACTTTTCTGCAGATGCAGTAAAATATCCTTTTATACTTAGATAATAAAGAATGTCAAGATGACAATGCAAGAATGTGATGAGAATCACACGTGCAAACTTTGGACAATTCTGCATGAAATAATGACCGATGTGTATGCAAATATTATAAATAGATATAAATAGATATATTTTTTAAATCTAAAAAGTAATGTTTAAATGGAAATAAAATATATTTTTAATAGAGAATTTGAGAACGTGATTTGTTTCAGGCCAATTGCCTAGGTCCAATTCTGATCGAATGGCAAGTAAGACTGATGAAAAAAGAAAATGAAGTAAGTAGACAAATTGTTTGACATATTCCATTCTTTTATTTATACATTTTCTTCAATAGATATCAAATTTAATCTTTTGTTCAACAAATGAAATTTTTCTTTGTTCTAACGATTCCATCTATTTTCATAAAATTTCTTTTGAGACTTTATTTTTATTGTATTTATGTACATACAGCAATCATTTTGATATGACTGCAATCTGCATAAAAACTTTTCTTTGAATGCAGGACTACGTCGAATATTTATTGGAATTTTTAAACCGAAAGCTCAAGTTTTCCGCTGGCGGATGTTTTCACGTAAACTTGCCGTTATTGCGTTCGGTACGTAAGAAATCAAAGTGATGCAAAACATTTTAATTAAAATGTAAAAAAAAATATTTTTCAAGCTATAATGCATATACTATAGCTTAATATTTGTACCAGACTAAATATATTATTATAGGTTCGAGATTGACATTAAATTTAACAAATCAAAGCAAAGTTCACTAAATCGGATATTTTATTTCTTCTGATTAATTAAATTTAATCTCAGTCTCAATTACTCGTCTAATACGAATATAAGAGATATTTAAATAATATTTGTAGTTATATCTTTTATTGTAGACTATACATAAGAG
>NW_017259542.1:481588-484549 GCF_001594045.1 Atta colombica | reverse complement strand
TATATATATATATATATATCAATTAATTTCATGATCCAAATTTCAATTTTAGCCAAAAGTTTAATGCCTACGTGCTTACGTACAAAAACGTAATACGTTGAAAGATTAAAAGGATTAATAATGAAGAACGTTTCATGGTATTAAGACTTTATTTTTTTCTCTTTCGTTTTTTCTCATGTAGATATTATGAGTAAACGTAATCATCTCGTCAAGATTCAAAATTGCTGAATTATCTAGGTGATTTCATTGAAAATTAAACACGTTTCTCACTACGAGATTATTACGGCAACTTACGATAATACGACTTAAAGGAGAACGTGCGTTTATGTATTTTCCACGTCGCGTTGCAGTTTAATTGAGATAATAATTAAAAACGTTTATCACACAGATATGATATCTATTTCCATGCGAAAGTATAAATAACATAACAGTCATATCAAAACGCGAAATAAAAATAAAAAACGTTTGGCTTCATATTGAAATATAAATAAAACATAGACGTAATATGGTTTTAAATTGAAACGTCATGTAAATATATATAAAATAATAACTACATCTCGTAGCGTATATAAATATTTTCATATTAATTGCTATGTACGGTATTTTCGGAAATGATTACGTGGAATATTTATCAACATGAGTTTTAAATAAATACCAGTTATATTTCATTTTTATCAATCAATAAACTAAAAATAAATGCCACAAAGAATCAATATATCAACATAAATAGTTTCATTTTAAACTTTTCTGTAATACGTGACAAAGGTAAAGCTTAATTAGTCTTAATGGAGGTCTTAACTTAGTATATCCAAAGGAATTCGGAACGTTGTAAACACCAATGTAAATGTGCGCGTAAATCGCGTAGTCGGAAACACGCCCTTCAATTTCATGATTCTTGTAAACTGAATAGAGCTCGTGTGTGCTCAAGTCGGTTGCCATTTGAAATTGGTACTTGTGTGAGATTTTACTAGTAGTGTAATTGTATGAGTACGTAACTTTGAGAGCACACGACTCCAAGCTACGATAGTAGCTTTCTGTTTAACGCGAAATTCTGTTTAACTTCGATTTTCTTACAGGAAATTATCTCTGAATCGACGGTACTCTGTAGATTTAGGTCGCAATTATGTAGCGTATTCATAGAGGTTCTGTATACATATTTCAGAAATGTCAATAATTAAGGATAATTAACAACTTATGTTTTAGATATTGTGTTTTACAGATTTTTATTTTAGATATTGTTATTTTTGTATTAATAAGGTATTTTGTATTTTAATTATAAAAGAAAGGATTACAGCTTCAAGTATTTGCAATTGTATAACTCTATATTAATTTCTAAATAGTGTTATAATAGAGTTATAGTTTGTACGATTGTATAGTATTATAATTTATATGATTCTGTTTTATTTATTCACATACATCGAATTCCTATTCCGAATTTTATTCGGATATTGGAAAATCATTATGTGATCGATATCGTTTTCGATCGATATTGTTTTCAGATCGTTTCACTGATGACTACATATCTGGTTATACTACTGCAACTTAAATGAGAGTGCGATAAAAATGAAGAAAATCATAAGATCTTCGTATCTCAACTATAAATTTTTAATGTATGTTCTCTCTTTATTAAATCGATGTATATAAAAGAGATTTATCCTTTGAATCAATCTTTCAAATAAAATAAACTGGCTGTTGGTTATCCTATCGAAAGTTTTAACATAAACATATAAACAAAATTGAAGGTTTCTTTCCATTTAGTCTAGCTAGATTTCTCTATGTAAAAATTAGCAAACTTATAGAAACTCAAAAGACATAGTGACTTTTCAAAAATAAAGATTTTAGTTTTAAAAGCTTTTATTTAATTAAAAGTTCGTTTATTTTTAATGAATGTAGTTGCTTGAATTTGAAGATCATAGCAAATACATATTTATTCTAACCTAATTGATAACATCAACCATTTGTTTAATTTTACAATAAAATAGATTTTATAAATGCAAAAATATACCATATTTTTTCCGTGCATAATTAAAAATCAGAAATTTCTTTGCGCTATAACATACTGATTAACTTTCACTCACAATAAAAATTTAAAAAATTACCTTCGATTAATTTTTAATTTTCAAATTGATTAATTTTTCTATTGATTCTTTATAAATCTTCAGGTGCTCGCTCCTTTCGTTTGACTACATCCGCTTGAAACTACTTTCGCTTTACTCAGTGGTAGAACGAAGATGCGATAGTGGGGTTGCGCGCAACAGCATTTGCATACGAATTGTTCTCGTCACTGATTACAGTAACCCCTTTTAGATTTAATACTCAAAAGAAGCTACGTTTCCCGAAACACGTGTGAAGAGAATTTTTTAAATGATTGTATCAAGATTAGAATATGATCAGTTGGATTTTAAAGAATTCATTAATTAAATTATAATGTGAAAATTTTTTTGATAAAATAAGAATATATAATTATATACGAATAACATAAATAATTTTTGGATAAATTATTTTTTACTAATGAGATCCTTCTTTCTTTCAAATCAAATTTTTATCATACTGTACATATATAGTCATTATACATATACATAAAGCTATGCTATCGGTTACTTTCATTGCATGTTATAACGTCATGTCCCAAGCTGACGCGAAGAAAATTATCAATATTTCATAAATTGCAAAATACTGTAGCGAAGAATTGCGTGAGCTTCGCCTCAAGCAAATTAATCTTGCATGCGCAATTTATAATTGATTTACTCATTAATCGAAAAAACTGCTTAATATAACGCATGATTGATGATGATGACAGTAATTTAAGGTTTGAAAACGTATAAACATAAAATGTTATAAAATTATCTCTTATAAATTATAAATAAAAGATGGACAGATAACGAGAAAAAATATTTAACAAAAAATATAATTATATATATAAATAAATTATATTTTGAAATTATAATTATATATTACATT
>NW_017259542.1:481095-481488 GCF_001594045.1 Atta colombica | reverse complement strand
TTACATTTCAAATATATTTATATACGTATTTAATAGCTTATTGATTATTTTATATTTTATTTTACATAATTCACATATAAATCTTGTTTTTTATAGATGTTCTTTTCAAACAAAAAATATTGAACTATACCGAAGTACAATTATTATAAATGCAGTTGGTTATGCAATTAACAAAGTTCTGTAAAATACAAATTTTAGCCATGTTATAAAAACACAATATCTGTTTTCTACAAAACTTTTTTTACTGTAATCAAGGATCGTCCATAACGCTTGAAGAATTTTCAGAGTTAGCTTAAGCATACTAAAATTTCTACATGTTAGAATGTTAAAAAAAAAGTTCTAAAAAATATTCCCATATAGTTTCTTGATTTATAAATATATTTTAATAATAAT
>NW_017259542.1:480074-480995 GCF_001594045.1 Atta colombica | reverse complement strand
TATATATATATATATTTCATTTATATATTTACACGTATTTTATTTGATTAAATTTATTCAATTTTATATAAAATATTGTATAAAATGTTTCTTTAATCGTTTTAAAACTGTGTCGTTTACGATGCGCGAAATCCATGTCTCTACATAGCAAATCATAAGTCATAGAGGAAGCTTTATATTACGATCATGTGACAGATCATCGTTTATAAAGCCGAATTTTGTCATCTAAGCATCTTGATGTCATCGATATCGACACGTTTTATTATTAGATTATGTCAAAAGCAACGTAAAATTGAACGACCTCTCTACCAGCGTATAAAGATTTCGAACGACTTGCGTTATTTACGAGCGACAAAAATTTGGACAATGACAAATATTGGACGGAGTAGTTCGAGCATTAAAAACAAGAAAGAGAAAGAAGAAAACTGAAATATTACTTCCAAATTGTTATCCAGTAAACCTTATTTTTTCCTTCTACTGAATCGAATAATTCTTGCTCGAGTAAATACATTCATCTTCTTCTTTAAAAGAAACATTAGAAGGGAAAAAAATGAATGATATTGAAGTATTAACACAGAGGAAAAATATAAAGCTCGATCTCACATTCCCAACATGTTTTCCTGTGTATATTTTATATTTTATATTTTTCAATGCAACACTTGCATTCTTCCAAAAGATAAGTTTGTATCAACGTATGAAGCAGGAAGAATTCGATATAATACATGACATTGACAAAGAAAATATCTGAATTTTTATAGAAAGAAATTCGGAAAGAAAAATATAAGCTCCGTCGTAAAGTCTACTTTTCTTGTAGATTGACTTCAAGTCTGTCGTAATCTTAGAATGTAAATTTTAATAATTTAAATAATAAGAATCTTATTTATGAGAACACAACCATTACGAACTAAAAATTGAATGCCT
>NW_017259542.1:478977-479974 GCF_001594045.1 Atta colombica | reverse complement strand
ATATAATAATGGTCACCATAAAAGGTCAAAGCTAGATCTTTTAATACTCAAACAATTCAATTGTAAATTAATATATACTATATATATATGTATATGCATATATATTATAGTCATTTGAACTGCGCGCCGAATTAGCTTTTTTCAGACTTATAAACGCAATTAAACTGCTTAAAAAATATTACAAATTAATTAAATTGACGAGCAATTTTTAATAATTTGATGCTCAATCAGGTATAATTTAATAAGTTATATCACAAACTGTGAAACAAAGTCGGATAAATAAAATTAAGTCTAATTCACTCCGGTAAAGTAGAATAGAATAATTTTGTATGCTGTTAAATTAGAATCGTCAAAGGACGCAAAAGTATATTATGTCTTCTGTCAGAAGAGATTTTGTTGTTGAGCTAATTCTAATATCAAAAATATACCAAGCAAGACAACGAGTTGTTTCAAATAATATTCGTAGTCTAAATTGTAACTTTGAGCTAAATTTTACTAAATTACGTCAAAAGCTGTGGAATAATAAAGAAGTGTACTCATACCGCTGCGTAGACAAGTCAAACGATTCTGAGTTGTTCGTATCAGGAAAAGATGTCGAGATTCAATATGATCAAAGAGGTTATTCTTCGCTAAATCAAAAGTGCTCGATTAGATTTTTTAAACAAAATTGAAAGCTTTGAGCGTTTCCTCCTTTCAAAGTTATTTTCTCTTATCTCTCTAGAAAATCACAAAATATCATAAAATATCACAAAATAAGGTGCAATCTAAAACATCATATTTTTTTCATAAAATAATTATTGTTAAATAAATATCTCTTAAATAATTAAATAATAATATAAAAGAGAGCTACAAGCCTAATATAAAAATATTTTTAATACTATAAATATTTAAATCATAAACAAAAACAATGATCTATAACAAACGTTTCGTATCTGACCGGGTCATTTTCAATGTTCAACAAATTCGGTTATGAACCTACTTACAATATAAAATGTAA
>NW_017259542.1:472129-478877 GCF_001594045.1 Atta colombica | reverse complement strand
AAATAATAATATACAATCTTCATACGCATTCAATACTTCCAAATGAGTCATTAAACTTAAATAATTATCTTAAATAATTATTTTATTTAAATTTAAATCCACAAAGAAAACATTACTTAAAAAGATGAAGATATTAATCAGTAAAGATTAAAATATATATTTTTTAAATATTGTTGAGAAAAAAAACATTCATAATAAATATCTAATATCTTTGATAATTTTTGGATATGTTAAAAGCCATTAGAGATATGATAGCTCAGCAAAAGTTGCGGGACGTAAATAAAGCGATTTGCTTAGGTGCAGCTTCTTCCTAACCGGCGTTTCATGTCAATTTGACGTCATTGAATTAACATAGTATTACCTACTTCATTTTGCTCGCGGCTGGATAATCAAAGATTTTAAACTGAGTGATATAAAAATTTTAAAAAAGGTCCGTCATGTGATTGTAATAATAAAACAAGGATCTATCGATCTAATTTAATAATTTTAAACTTATAAAAGATATTTTTCTGAATTCATAGAATTAAAAGTGGTCAGATCATACCGAATATATTAAAGACGCTTTCATAAATTTTTTCTTTAAAGTTTTAAGATAAAAACAGAATTGATTTATATTTCTATTTGCCTAATAATTAAAATATGAAGATATTAATAATTTTATTTGAGAAATTAAAATAGTAAAATGTTGCATTATTGCAATAGATAACATACCTAATATAATCATTTTATATAAATAGAAAAAACACATTTATTTTTTTATGTATAATAAAAATTAATCATAAATGAATATTTTTATTATAACCTGCAGTTATAGGTAGCTTATTAAAAAAAAAAAACGATTTAATGTTCTTTTTTCTTCGCTTTTGAACAATATTTTTCTTTATCAGCATATTATACTGTAGGAACAACACATTATGTTTTACATACATATTTAACAATGCATTATATTTTACATGCACATGATTCTCTTAAACAACCTGAGTTATTATTATTCTCGAGTATGCTATTACTTTAACAATGGTTGGAAAAAGTTTTTAACATTAGATAATATCACAATTTTCTCTTTGTGGAAATATTATTCAGTATGAAAATGAGATAAAAAAAGATATAAAAAAACAATGATGAAATGCTAGCCACCGAAATTTAAAAACTCTATATGTACGTTTTTAAAAGAGAGAAAAGAAATAAAATGCGTTTTCTCCCATTGTGAAAGTGCATTTTTGTAAGAAAGTGAGTACGTATGTACAATTGCGCGGAAAACTGACTATAATTCACGTTCTCGAGGGATTATGTTTTTCATAGGATACTGAAAACTTTCCAAATAGCTTTTCTATTATTTCCATTATTCCGAAAATGTATGGGGAGATATAATAGTCCTATTTTTAAGTTTTTTAAATATTATTTTCCAACTATATTTTTAGCGTGCAGTGACTTTTATTCTGATAGCTTCCTGGAAAAAAGTTGCTCCTCATTCATGGACAACGATATTACAAGATGCGAACAACGGCCGTCATCGAAAAATGAAAGAAAATAAGAAAATCGCCGTCATCGGCAGTCAGCAATGTTACCACGATGGCGATGCATCTATTTTCCACGCCATCGTTCCGGAAAATTGCACCTTTCATCGGCTTCCGCCGACGTTATTCTCTCGCAAGTAGATGCACGCGATCTCTTCTAGTTGCACGCAATAGTTCTGATCGCACGATAGAATAAAAAAAAATCATTATATTAAGTAATGAAGGTTTCCCAGTCTTGTGTTATCTGTCTCGATCCATATAGTCCGATCACTAAAGAACGTTTTCCAGAGGAACCACCTCCAAAGAACGTTTTCCTATATCTAAAAAACATTCTTACATCCTAAGAACTTCCTTCAGATAAAGTGTGTTATATAATAAATGTATGTAAATCAATGTATGAAGGTGCTCACAAGAACCAACACTAGTTAGTCATGTGTAATCAATTTATTCGTTATATTGGGTTGTCCGGAAAGTTCTAAAATTTAAATTTTAGTATACATTTATTAAATTAAAATTTTCTGCGTTTCAATTTTTCTTCAACATCGACACGAACTTTCCGGACGACCCAATACATTAAATTGTAGACATTTTGATCGCCAATTTGGATCCTTCTCCATACAAATATGTAATACTTGTTGTTGAGGAAAGTATTCATTATATAAATAGCTTGAACATAATAAATTAAAATAAATAAACGGATTGATGCTGAGTTGTTTCTACATAACTCTCAGCCTCAATCCGTTTACTTATTTTAACTTTTATTATATTCAAGCTATTTATATGACTAATTAATTTTTTAATTTGTTAATTAATTAATTATTAGTCTGATAAAGTTTGTGAATACAATCTCTTTTATTAAAAATGGTTATGTGGAATAGATTGACCAAAATGAGATAAGGTTATAAGTAAAAGATTTTGATTACAGATATTTAAAAAAATTTGATTATTTTTTAAACGTTTTTATTGTTATCTAAAAAAACATTAAAATTTTATAAAGATAATAATTTTATTAATCTTAAATGTTTTATATTATTATAAGATTGTTTTAAACATTTTAATAAAATATAAACTTTTACAGAAAAAATTTGAAGAAGCAGTTAATATACAAATTGAGAAAAATTTTTTGTATATGATAGCGCGATTATATAAAAACTAAAATGTGGAAATATCTACAATTTCGTTAACATATTTTCGACTGATCTCGCCATATTATTTGCGATGATTCAGAGGAGATATAAAGTTCAGCTAAATGAGTTTGTTTGTTAACTTGCTTTCTCAATACTAGGAATCGCTAGAATCTCAGTATCATAAACAGTAAATTCTGGGGAGATTTACGACTCGATGAACCGTAAATCTTCTTTGACCTTTTCTCTAAGTGCTTAAGTAATGGGATTTTTCCTATCGCCAAATACAAAGATAAACATTTATGATTCACTCCAAATTTTCTGTCAAACTTGCTTTAATTTCAGAATCTAATATTGATTATCTGTATATTTCATAGTTACAGCATATAAAAAATAGCACGTTATTTTTTCTTTCGTTGAATATTCTCTTTTTATTAAAACGTTCAAATGTTGCGAATTGCTTTCAGTTAAAAGTTTTCTTTTTCCTTTATGATGAAAAGATTGACCAAAAAAAAAATGTCCCCAGAGATATTATATATTATCCCGTACGTATACACGTGGGCGAGTTTTCAATAGATGTACTTACGTCATTGCCCATTTTTAAATGTGGGCGGAAAACTGCAAACGCCACTACCTACGTCATCGAACGAATTGTACGTAATATGTCGGTTCGATGTTCCAAGAATGGCAAATATTCAAAAGGAATGAATTTTTCAAATTTGAGTTAAAAAATTTAAATTTTATACACGTTATTATAATAATAATTAATATTTTTTAACAATTAATATTTATATTTTACCCACTTTATATTCCTCGTGAAATAACGTTCTAGATTTCTGCGAAACGTATAAAAACGTATTGTACTGTAATATTTTTTAATTAATTTCTTGAAAAGTGATCGTTGTGTTAATTATTTTTTGTGCATCTATTCTAATTTGTAAATCAATCGCATATTGATTTACAAATTAGAATAGGTACACAGAAATATAAAAAAATAGAAATGTAAAAGTTTTCAAGCTAAATTCTGATTTCATAAATTGAAAAGTGTAAAACAAATAAATCCGTTTCAAATCGTCCATTTTTTTACGAGTGATATTTCTGCGATAGTACATACAGTGGAAGGTTTAACGAATTCGACGCACTGAAATCAAACGAGAACGAAGAACGAAGCTGACAAACTCGGTGTGGTTTTGAGGCTTAATTGAATTTCACGAGACGAGATAGATAAACGATAATGGAATTTCCGAGTTTGTCGCTTGTCATACTAATACCACTCGAACAGTTATTAGTTTACAGGTAACGATATGTTACGAATACCGACAATCATAATGTTGCATGAGCAATTATAAAGTTCCAATGTGATCCTCAACAAATAACATAATATCGTTGAATTAATTTCACATCAGATAGACAACAAAACAATTTTTTAATAAATTCTGGTTTTTAAATAAATATTATTCTCAAAATTTCTTTTAATATTTATAATTAATTTTTAATAAAATTGAATTGACATAATATCATTACAATTGTTTAAAATTAAGTTAGACAAAAATAAATACAGTTGCAAAAAATTTACGAAGATACTGCGAGCTGTAACAATCTTATGGAATAAATGTCGTTGTCGAAGGATTAAGAGAATGACAATGTTTCGCGTAAGCTCCATAACGGAATGGGTATCCTTCGAAATGAATAGCTTTTTCCATGAAAAGTCTATAGTTTCTATGTTTCTGTACAATCGGCGTTATGACAATAACGCCTCTCGGTGCGTTGTTTCCATTACATTATAAAATATCTTCAAACAAACATGTACAAACGTATCTCTTCTTTATTATTGCGTGTTTGCCATTTTTATTGCCATTCAGATGATTGTTGTCATGGGGTGAGAACGCTTGGGTGCGAATTTCATGCAAATTGACGTGATATCAACTATATAAATAAATTTCGTTATTGCTTGTTATTCAAAATTTCCATTGTACCGGTGTTATTGTGTTGACAATGTTCCTCATGCATATCGTTAATTTTAAATTTGTAAACGTCCTTGACAAATATTTAAGCAAAAAAATTTGGAAATTTGAAGCTTTGCACATGTCAATATGTAATTTTTAAAAGATATACCGACAATATTTTAAAATAAAAATATGGAAAAAACAATTTTGCTGAATTTTAACAAAAAATTTAATTAGATATAGATTTGAAAAGAATTTTGTTGAATAATCAAAGTAATTACATAAGAATCTTAAGTATGATGAGCAATGCTGCAAAAAGTTTTGACATTCTAGCAACCAGTTTAAACTCTCTCATAATTATTTTAATAATCCAATAAAATTATTTTCAGATCTGTATCTAACTAAATTTCTGAATACTTTAGCAAAACCGTCCTTTCTTTGTATAATTTCTACAAGTATTCCGTCAAAATGTGTTCATGAATCCAATCTTAGTAAAGTAAAATATTTATATCTGACACTAAAACTAATTGTAAAAATGATGAAGAAGATGAAAAGGATTTACTTATTGAATAAGATACGTAAAATTCTGAATTTGGATAACATTTTGTATATATTAATCTCTCGAACAATATGTGCGATCAAGTATATACACTGTCGTATTAAAAAATGTTATCTCTTAATATAAACTACCCTGTAGTAAACTAATATTATGTAAGTTTCTACGCCAAAAACCGCAAAACCTATTCTACAACTATCAATCCGTTTACTGCTACTCGAGGTCTTCTTCAACATTTCCGAAAGAAATACGAGAGACTCGAGGAGAGTCTTTGTCAATAAGAGAGGATAAAAATTATATGATATCGTTCTTCGTATGATCTTGTCTTTGAAAAAAATCTTCGTTGTATCATTTCGCAAGAAATAAACGAGATTTCACGATATCACGAATCCGTCTGTTGAAACTTACCGATTTCGATGAGAAAACAAGTAAATGGAACTATGAATGTCAAATTCCTTTTACCTCTTGCATAATACAAGAGAAAGATTAATTGAATATAATGTTAAAGCTTAAAAAAGATAGATTAAAAATGCAATCTCGAGTGCTAATTCGCGAAATTTATGAAGAATGTGAGGTATTATTATATATAACTTTTTTTTGGTTCGCAAAGAATAAAATTACATTATCGTTCAACTTCTTTTTGATGGAAATCTCTCCGAGTGTTCATACGGTTTTTAGAAAAAGAAGACAAACGAGACGCATACAAGTCTAATTTTCAGATCACATTTTTAATTGGCACATTTCCATAATGTATTTTAATTTTAACACAAGATTCAACACTTTGTTGAGTATCGTTATATAAATATAATAGAGTAATAAATAGATAAATAGATGTGTAACTTAAATTATCAGTAAAAATTCTCATTGAATCAGAATCTTATTGAGTATAACAATTATACAACGATACTCCGAAATTTGCAATAACAATTAATATCACTACATCAAAACAAATTGACTCAGCAAATCCATCTGTCAATGATCTATCAACCATTTCGATGTAAACAGCGAATGCTACAAACAAAACATAAATCGAAGTTATTCTCATCGACCTAATAGTAATCAATACAACAGAATCGTCACTCCTACATCTAATTGTAAGTAAAGTGACGTGTACAGTTTGAACTATAAATAATTGTGTGAAACACGATCGTAAATTAATTTTCAAAGACCTACTTCCAATTGTGGGAAGCATGATCGTAATTTAGATAAATAACTATTCAGCGTGATGTATTTCAGCGACGAAGTTTAATTAAATTTCAATCTGGAAAATTTCCACCCTAAAAGTTCTTCCGAAAGAAAGAATATCGCTAGCACACTTCTAGACGTCGAAACACCTTTCGATCGCTTGTGTTTTCTCCCGTGATATGGAAAATCTTAAATTCTTTGGACTAATGGTAGCATAACGCTTGCAAGGCTCTCTCTGCATGTTATGTGTGGCAGATAAGAAATTCATGCTGAAGTTGCACTTAGGAACATTATGAACCGGTGTCTGCTGAAGAGCAAGCCCATCGAGTGCTGACGTTGATTTATACAAACGTGATCTGAATACACATATACATATTTATTAAAATAATCGATTGTGTTTGCATTGCAAATTATGTAAAC
>NW_017259542.1:464705-472029 GCF_001594045.1 Atta colombica | reverse complement strand
TCATGTACATATTCGAAAGTACGATAATTTTGGAATCACCCTGTATGCTCGCAATACGGTCGTCATTACGATGTGCTATAACGTGAGACAATATATATATATATATATATATGTATATATATACATAAAATTATTTATATTGCATGTATGTCGTTATACAGGGTGTCTATAAGTTTCTTCCGCCCTCGAAAACAGTTCAAAATTATAAAAAACTGCGAAATACGTGTTTAATGATTTTAAAGGGCTACTCTTTTGAGAGGATCGGGGAGGTTTCTGAGAAAATGTCCCAGGAGGACTTCAACTTAAAAATTTCAAACGGAACCCTCCTATTGTAGCATATCATATAAAAGGGCATTGAAAAAAGAAAGTTTTTGGTTCAATATAGAGGTTGATACGGGAGTTATTCATCAAAGTTTGAAAAATTCTACTTGTTTTTACTTTCAATATGTTGGATTTATTTGCAATAACTGTTCAAAACCTATAACAGTAAAATTTTTTAACAGTAAAATAATTTAACAGTAAATTAATTATGAAATTCCTATCTTACGTTCGGAAATTTTCTTAAATATGCTTTATAAACTGCTATAATCCATTGTAATTCAAAGAGCGCTCGAGCGTGCTGGAATCCACATATAATTAGAGTAGGTATAAAAAGAGTAGCGTCAATGCGTGTGCCTAATGCTGATTTATTTCGCTATTAAATGTTCTTATTGTTAGTTAGAAAGAAGCAATTAAGAAAAAAGAGATTAAGACGAGGAATTGCATAGATATTCCGGATGTAGGACACCAAATGGCAACTTCCGGCTAATTAGTGCGCTATTCTCTTTATATCTATTCTACATACATAACATTTCCCAGTTACTCTTTGCTATGGATTGTGATCGATCTGCGCGTTCTGCTGAGAACAAGGTAAAGATTATTTTTCTCTACAGAGAGTATAGCCGCAATTACTGTGTAACAGCGAGTCCAGAACGTCCAATAAGTCATGTTTACGTTCAGCAATTTGTAAAATTTTGAGAACACCAAGTGTTAAAGACACCCTGATCTGGTAGACAAAAGATAGACGATGTCACAGAAATGGAAATAATAAATCGTGTAAATTGCAGATGGTCAAACAACTTTGTTAAAACAACATCGTTAAAACAATTTACAATGTTATTAGTAATGCAATATTCCCAAAGCAATATTCCAAAAAATACAATTGCCAAAGTTTTAAAACGAACAAATTTTACTCGTAAAGACAGGAATTTTATAATCGATTGTTTTTACTACCAAGAAATAAACGGTATCCATTTTGAATAGTTACTAAATCCAATACATATTAAAGATAAGAACAAATAAAATTTTTCAAACTTTGATACTGATTAACTCCCAAATGAGTCAATGTATCAATTTCCGCAATGAACTAAAAGTTTTCTTTTTTTATGCCCTTATATACAATAGGGAGAATTCCATTTGAAATTTTTAAGTTGAGATCCCCCTTGAGCATTTCTTTAAGAGAAAAATCTTCCCGATTCCGTTCAAAGAGTAGCCCTCAAAATGAGTGAACACATATTTTGCGGGGCATAAATATATTTAATTTTGAACCATTTCCAAAATAGAGGAGATGGTAACAGATGTTTATATACACCCTGTATATTATCGTATTTTTATTTTTATGTAATGTTATAAATTATTATTACTAATAATAATATTATTATTAATATTAAATATGGTACAAGGGAAAGTCAGATAAGGGAAAGTCAGTAAAGCGAATTTATTTATTTCTTACGCAGAACAGAAAGTGATGATTTCGAAATCAAAAAATCAAAAACCTTCTTCACAGATAAAATCAGAGGACTTGTAAATCGTTACACAAAATGTTTTGTAAAACTGGGCGATTAAATTGAAAAATAATGTTGTATATATTTTGCTAACATATAATATCTTGATCAAAAAGTTCTCGGAATTACCACCAGGTGATGCTCTGAGTCAGCTGATTTGAGTTCTATTTTTTTTTGTTTAGGTGCCATCTATCATTGACATTCCCACCAAATTTTATCACCATAGCTTGACATTTATAAAAGTTACGCCGTCTTGAATACATCTACCTCTGCACGTATTTTCGATTTTTTTTACAGTTTTAAAAAACTGGAGTTGAATTTGCAACAACGAGTTTGTATTAAATTTTGCGTTAAAAATGGATTCAATGGTGTGAAAATCTTGAAGATGTTGGGAAATTGTTTCGGCAGTGATACTCTAAAGAAAACAGCCGTTTATGAGTGGCATAAAAAAACCATTACGGGGAACGCGTTTTAACAGCCGAAAAGAGGTAATGGAAAAATCGAAGACGGCTCTGATAGTTATACCGACAATAGAGTTCCAGAAATGTTTCGAGAGCTGGATCAAGAGCTGGCATAAGTGCGTTGCAATCGATGGGGAGTACTTTGAAGGGGACAATATCACTTTTAATGAATAAAACTTGTATTTTGAATTTTCTGAATGAATTCCGGAAACTTTTTGATCAAGATAGTATATATAAGGAACACGTAAATTCACTTTATTTTCTGCTTTCCTTTCGTATTAATAACTTTCTATTAGTAATTAATAATAATTATTGTTATAATTTACAGTAATAATATTATTATCAATATAATTACCTCAATAAATCGCAATTGTTGTTTGGAGAGGAAGTTAACCATTCGGACATTCTGGAGAATAAGATATTAAAATCAGCTTTAGACACAAGCGACATACTTGAAGATTCCAATTCAGATTTACATTCCTTCGCGTCGTATCTCATTTCCTCGTCATCTGACTCCTCTATTGTTTGATCCAGCTTTGTCTTCGTGACGAAAGGGTGTTTGGGGATCCCGTTTCGGGTCAGATAAGGGTGCTTAAGAAGCGGCGGGTATCCGCAAGAGACTTTCAACGTTGAAGAATTTACAGGCATCATGCTTTTCAACGAAGATTCAATGTTCTGGCAGTTCTCTTTGTAGACAATAGTTGTGCAAGGCACTTCGGTCAAGACCATGCGAGAACTCTTGGACATCTTGTTATTGACGCAATCGCTTTCAATGTGACCGAAGGTACTGAAGGTTGGCTTTTCATTTTGATCGGAGTGCCACGATTTTTGTGAAAAAGAAGACGACGAGGACAAAAATCGATCGATAAATCCAGAATCGGAAGTACGTTTATTCGATTGTTTCTCTGCCGATTTTTTCCAGACTTTCTTATAGTTCAATAGTTTGGTATAGAATGTCGAATTTAGTAACTTTTTTAGCGGTTTTTTTCGTGACAGTTTTTCGCTAAATGCTGATATCCATGTTATGCGCGTATCGTCATTAATCTTAATTGGTTGATCTTCATTTAGCAAAGCGCCGATAGTTGGCGACGATTTCCGGTCGAAGTTAGACGATGAACTTGGAACCGGTTTGAAATTCTGAAGATTCTCTTGGTTCTTCAGAATATTTTTAGAAGATGTAACGGTTATGTCTTGAAAAGATGAATCCAACAGCAGATCGCTATTTATACTTAACAAATTGTCGTATGACGATCTTGAGGAAGATGACAATGATGACAATGAGGTCGAGGAGAATTCGAGCTGCTGTTTGTTTTCGAAGTCGTATAGGTCGGCTTGTAAATTTCTATAGCTGTTATTGCTGCTCGAGTCGCAAGAGCTTGTCAAGATGTCATCAAGAGGATCCTCGCGGTCCAAGTTTGTGTCTTCAACATCCTCCAAAGGACTTGAGCAAATCATTAATTTATTCTTCATCGAGTTATCCTCCAATTTTATATCTCTCTTTTTCGGGTCCCACATTTCATTCTTCTTCGAAGGACTGGATTGTACATTCATTAATATATCATCGTCAATGGAGCTATACATGTTGATCTTAGAAGAGGATCGCGGCCACGTCATCGAAACTGGTTTTTTATCGCTTTCCGAACGATATCGATTAACAATCACAAAATCATCTTCGACTTCGCATTCCTCAAACGAAGTTAAAAAGATCTTGGATTTTTTATTTAAGTTATTTTGACATTGCGAGCTGGGTGTATCGTATATCGCAAAATTCGGGTCATTTTTTTCTACGTTCTTTTGATTCTGAGTAACATCAAGAGTATTAAAGAAACCGAATTTTTCTTTAATTCTTTCTCGCTGATTATTCTCGTTAGATGCCTTTACGCTTGATTCGTAAGCTTTGACGAGCTTCTTAACGAAATTGCCATCGTTCAAAGTTGACGATTTCGATGCGGTATCCTGGTAATTGGTCGACATCGAACAGAAACCAGTTTCGAACTCCTGAATCAAGATCTCCATGTTTGGCATATTCTTCGGTATGTCTGGTAGCACCCGAACTCCTTTGACGGGCATGTTGATGGCAATTAAAAATTCATTCGTTTCTGGAACAGAATAATCCGCACATCCAATTCAATTGCGTTTCCTTGATTTATCGATATGGAAAGATAGATGCAACATTATATAAATTTTAGTTACTTAAATTAAATAATAAGAGAAAGATTTTTATCATGTTATACTTCAGAAAACAATGAAAATTATTATTTAATTATTTAACACACTCTGCTGTTAAAACAAAATTTTTCTTGTAATATTAATACAACAGCATTAAATATTATTTACAATTTATTGCTCTGTCTAATCCGCACTCTTTATTACAAACCTAAAATAAAAATAATACTCAATAATATTATATTTCTATTTTGAAATTTAATGTCTTTCATGTATTTGTCAACTTGTTATATAAATACTTAATTAGAGCATCAACAAGAACCAATTATTCATGCTAATCAAAAGCATCTGTTTTTCTATGAAGCGCATAACCTTATTATGTCCATCATTCACTTGATTTTAATTCATCGTCGCAACCATGATTATGCGTTCCGATGAACTTATTTTCATCAAGGCTGAGCTTTCGTAACGGCATGTATTTTCGCTATTTTCCATGAATATAATAATATGATGAAATGGAAAAGATATAAGATTGAGAATTTCAAAATATACATAGAAGATGTAAAACAATAACAGTGTCAATCATATTGATATAAATATTTCAAAATTTTAATTTTATTTTTTGCCATGCATTGTTCTGCTTTCTATTTTATCATACTCATAATAACTTTTTGTAATTATTTTTGCAAAGTACAAAAAGCTTGTGCAGATAAAAAGTTAGGCAGATAAATAGAAAAAGTTCAAACTTGTTAAGTATATGATAGAAATAAACCACAGGATCTTAATCTCAGCCTGTGATACATGTATGTGTATATCGGAATAATAGCTAACAAATCACAAAGAAGAAATAAGTTTCTCATTTCTCTTATACAAACTCCTTTGCAAATATAAGTGACATGAAAAAAATAAAAGTTTTAGACTTCTTATTATAACATATAATAGCGTGCAGTCAAATATAAATGCATCATTTACTGCAGTCGATATGCAGAACTATCATCTTGACGACAAATACAGAAATAACATACCCTTTATATAAAATAAGTAATATTTTACACAAAATTAGTTTTTAGTGATCAGCAATTTATTTTGCAACACTCCGAAAAAGAAACATTCAATAAGAAGTTAAAAAGAAAATAAAGATACTAAAACATTCATAAAAGTAAAAAGATATCTAATGACAGATATATTGTTTTTTTTTTAAATAAAGAGAGATTTGAATAACGTTGAATATTTCACATTTAAAAAGGATAGCAAATAAATGCATAATTAAGATTTCTATTAAGATATTCATTTTTATCAAATACTAGAAATGTCAAAAATATCAAATCGTTACCAAAAAGTTTGATGAAAATTGTGAACAACCATATGAATAAGGTAACTCCGGTATATACGCCGCACCTATCATAAACTTAATTTATTAAGTATTATTTACTGTGTTTAAAGTAAACGAACTATATCAATAAAAACTTTGTACTACTTTGTCTACTATAAAAAAAATATTGGAAATCTGAAATATTTATATTTCATATTAAAAAATGAACTTTTTTAAACCCTTGTATTTTTGCCGTATGTCCCGTAGGAGATATGGCTACTCATAGGGGGAGGGAGGACATGTACGGTTCATAAAAAATTTACAAAATTTACAAATAATGTATATAAATAAGTTGTAAAATGACACAATAACTTATAAAATGCGTTTATAAAGTTTTATTAAGGAATAAAAATGATATGTATATGAAGTAATAAATAATAATTACAATCTTCCCACATGTATTATAAGTATTATGACATGAGGTACGTATTTCATGTAATGCGTTTATTGCATTTAGTGCATTGAATTCAATCTACCTACTTTGTATACTTTGGGCATAAATCCCGCTCGTTAAAAATGTCATATATCTCAAACAGGTGCGATATACAAGACAAATAAATAAATAAAAAATACAAGAGCAAAGTACTTGTATTTTGTTATACAACAACTTTACTATTCCTCTACACTTATATATCACGAAATAACTACTAAGTTTTTGTTCGTCTTACAGTAATTATTTTATGTAGATTATATAATTTATGACGGCACTACTCAACACAGTGACACAAATCAATTCAACTCACAATAATTTTATTAATATTAACAGTAAGAAATTGAAATCACAACACAATACTAATATAACATAAAAGCATGTAACAAAGTAATTGCGGGAAAATTTACTCGCACCTATTTTTTCTGACTTCTGTGGCGTAAATTCCAGGGCGGCGAATTTGCCGGAGTTACCCTAAAATCATGTTCAGTAAGTGATGAACTAAATGTGATCGTTGACCTGACATCGTCTTTCTCGAAATAAGTAAAACATTTCTCTCAAGAATTCCCTCATACATGTCGCTCCTCTACGCAATAGTAAGTCAAATTTCTGGCTTTGAGACAATCAAAGAAGAACGTATAGAAAACGAATTCCTTGCGATCTTTCAGGAAACAAAGTTTAAATTTTACACAAAACAATAATTTAAATCATCTTTTTACGAGTCTATTAAAATTTAAATTAATCTGCCAGCTTGAATAAGAACGTCATAGATATTTCTTTAAAATATATACATATCTACATACATATATATTATGTATGTAAATTTTTACATTATTAAGTTTATTCTTTCTTGTTTTTTGTCTCGATCTATTATCTGAGATTCCCTAAAAAATTTCCTTCGAGAAATTTATTTATTTCTCTGATTATTTGAGATAATTATAATTACATAGGTTGTGTGCGCAGATATTATTTCTATTAAAGTTTACTAATTAATAGATAAGCTCTTTTATTCACTATTTACTTTTGCTTGAAGATAATTCTTAATATAATATGTTAGATAATTATTTATTAT
>NW_017259542.1:458072-464605 GCF_001594045.1 Atta colombica | reverse complement strand
ACTTATGGAATTATTTGTTCAATAGCTCGCCGTTACACTATGACGCTAAGAATTTATATTACGTGTACTATTTTTACTGCAGCTTATATGCAGAAATTATATAAATATATATATATATATACATTCATTTGCATACATTTTAAAATGTTTTATTTTTTTATTAATTAATTTTGTAAATATTATTTCCTAACAACATTAATATTTTAAAGCTATTTTTATGGAAGGCCACATTACCATCTATTTTTTTTCGAATCATTATGCAATCTCGTCACATTTTTTTAATAGTATCCTAAATAATAAATATTTCGTAACTTTAAGTCCAAAATCGATTCAACAACATTTTAATAAATGTAATTGGCAAGTTTTAAACTTAAATATTGATTATTAATAAAGTTATTGTGTAAAATGTAATTAGGATGCCATAATATCACCTTCTTCTCTAAAGTAAAAAGATTTGTTATAAAAAAAAAACCTTTATTTTAAAAAATCTTTTGTTTCTCTTTTTTTTCTATAATATACAATATTATTTAAAAATCATGCTAATTTGCATAAAATTTTAGTAATTAATTAAAATTTTTGAATTTTTTCAGCAAAGAAATAATTTCTCAAGATTTCTGTTGCTACATTTTTAGAGTTTTTCCTTTTTCAAACGGGGAGAATTTTCTCTTTGCAATTTTACGGACATGAAATTTCCCTTGGCGCGTTTCTTTTACTACGAAAGAATGCTATCGGCTTGAAATATGCTATTTGTTTTGTACGCTGATGATCGATGCATATAATATTACGTAATGGTTCTTTCTCTTTGTATTTTATTTAGCTATTTTTCATTTACTTAAAAAGTTTTTTTAGTAATGAATCTCTCTACTTAATTTCTATAGAAGCACATATTAAGTAATCCAAGAATCATTTTTTTTAGAACGCAAGCCAAAGGCTTCCCTTATTCATTCCCAGGTCAAACAGCTCGGAGCCAAGACTGTCGCAAAGTTACTGCTTTTATTGGTAATCTCAAATGGGATTCCCTTAAAAAAGGATTCAGTGTACGAAAAGGCCATTTTTTTTTTAGGAAACTGCTGAAAGAATATTAACACGAGTTTACTGTACCGCAATTTTCATCTGCAAATTACTTCACATGAGACAAAACATATGTTTTTAAACACTACATATAAATACAGCAATCTTTTGCTCTTTTCTTTCCTAAGAAAATGAGAGATATTTTTCGTTTATATTTTAAACTTTTGACATGGAATGTTATTTCTTTTTATTTGCGCAAAATAAAAAAGACGAAATTTATTGAAAATGTTTCAATTTGAAAAAAGCCGTTGTATCATTATATATTATATTTACTATTATTAGATAGATGTTACATTTTTTTCTCTGCCTGTAATGTTGAGGAATTTGAAAGATATGCAAACTTCTAAAATGTTAGATAAAAATAATATTTCTATTATATGACAGTCTTGTCCGAGTTTTTTGAATTTATTACTAACGTTAGACACTACACTTTGCATAGATGATGCATAGATGTCATGAAAAGAACATCGTGAAATAATACAAAATTCCACAATGTTGCCGTCAAGTTTTCTACAGCGACGGAATAAATCTCAGTAAAATATGCAAAACGAGGGTGCAACCCCCGACGTTGCGACATAAAAATAACACGCAATAATTACACAAAGATGCACTGCCATATAAACTGCAAAGTTCCATGTCACCACGCACCGAATACAAAAACTTTGGACAGTTAATTTCCATGAAAGTTATAAAACATGGTTCGCGTTACAAACAGGTTTGTTTATTTATAAAATTCCGTTTGTGTAAAGATATAAGATGAAATTGATTTGCTTTTAAGTTCATATTTATAATTACATAAACATTTCTCAATTTCGGTAACAAACAATAATAATGTAGAACAGAGCAATACTACGAACATCTAAAAAAAAGTTAAACAAAACTGATTATTATAGAAATATTTAAAGGAAAAAAATGCTCCAATTAGTTAGCTTTAAATTATAATAATTAACATTTATATATTATCAATATAAACTATAATTTCAACATAAGTGTTAATTATTGCAGTTTAAAGCTAAATAATTTTTAAATAAATAAGAGACTTCTATAATTAGTAAATAATTACCGATTTCATTTAAATTTTTTCTTTGACATTCGCTATTGCTTCATTCTCCCCTACCTTAAAAATATCGAAAACATGATATACATATATCTTAAACAGCATATATGTTTTATGTCACGTATTATAGTGGCACTGAACGTATATCGAACTATCGCTGGGAGCGAAAAATGAGAGATTATCACTACTCTAATATACTACAATATCGTTCGCAATTTCTTTACGTGCACTGTTGCATCTTAATAAAATATACGTGAATATATATCATTGTTTAATATACTCATGTATTAAAATGTCATCTGCCCAGCAGGTTCCATATATTTTATCGCATACGCCACAGGAGAATTTTCATTACCAAAAGCACATAATGATAAAATATGATTATGTGCTCCTAAATAAGGTATTAGATAATGCACTTATATTAGTCCTTTTACATTGATTGCGTTCAGTAAAAAAAAACAACTTAATAAAACTTAATAAGCATTTTATGTTGATTGGATATTTTTATAGATTTGAATTTTGAGATAAAATTATTTCTCTAGATCTAAAAATTTGATCAGTATAAAGTGCTTATTAAGTTGCTTTTTCTGCTGAACGCAGTCATTGCTATTTATTTATGTTATTCATTATTAGATGACATTTATTTTTCACAAGGATGTTTAAAAATTTTCATACCGCCTCTTATAAGTGGCTATTAAAAGAGCATTGAAAAATCGTTGATGTTATATGATGTTAGGTGATTATTAATGGTATTCAACGTTTTTATACAAAACAGAGAGACTATACTAAAAAATTACTTACTATAAAAATATAAAGAATCAACGAGATACTTTTTTAGCAATTATTTGATTCGTACAACGCATTTCTGCACAAATTTTAAATTTGTATTGATTACTAATCACCATTCAAGGCATAAAAGACAATAAATTTTACATAATTGGTTTTCATGAAAGATTTATGTACTCCTGCGGTTAATGGAACATAGCCACGTAACAAGAGCAATTTTGTGATAATAAAACGTGATTGTTTAAAACGGAGATAGAAAAACTGAAAAAATGAATCGCGACATAACAATATCCGTTCAGCAAGCGTTTGCCTGATCGACTGTGTAGAAACGCGGAATCCTCTTTCTTTTCTATTTTTCTGCCTTTTTTATTTTCCTTGAACGATGTCGATGCACACAGAAGATTAATTATATTTCTGTGTTGCAGATGATCCACCTTTTGTCTAATTCTCGCTTTTATGATAAAGAAGACTCCATTGTGACGCATTATCTAATTTATATACGTTATTATAGCAGAATCAATAAAATAGCTTGGAAAAAAATTCATTTAAAAGTTTTCTAAAGAATTTACAATTTTAAAAAGGTTTTTATAACATATCATATACGAAGAATACGACGCTCTTTGACATTTACAATTAACTATGAATTATTGTAAATTTCAAAAGAAAACTACTTTTCTTTAAAAATGGAGATTATTTAATATCATCAGGAAACAACTTTTTTTGTATTAATTAAATTAATTAAATGTGCTTAAAATAAATATTTACATAAAAATATTATTAGACTTAAGATTATTTATTGTGATAATTAAAATTAATAAACAATATTAATTATAATTAAATTAAAAATACTTAAAATAGAAACAGGAAAAGAATAAGAAAATCGTATGAAACTTTTATGTCTCAGAAAGAAATCTTATCATTATATGTTATAACTATATTATCCTACTTTTTAATCTCTGTGTAACTGTATATAATAGCAATAAAGAAATATAAACGAAATATTAGATATAAGGCATAAATATATATATATGTATGCTTTATATCTAAAATTTCGTTTATATTTCTTTATTGCTATTAAGGTAGAAGCATTTAGGTATACTCAATCGAAAGTTCACCCAATTATTGAGTGGTGCGAGGATTAATTGAGATCTCGCGGATAAAATTGCTTGGAGGATCTCCTGCGAACTCCCAAAGGTCAACAAGGAAAGAAAAACGGAACTCCTAGCAATTCACGTTGGTCGAGCTTAATTCGAGTACGTGGTGGCCGCGAATGAAAATTGCCGTATTAGAGAATCTATGGAAGATAATTGCATTTAAAAATACGACCAAAGAAACTTTATAAATTAATCACAATAGCTCAACTATTTTTTTAATCATTTGTCATACAAGAAATTGCCAAAAAATATAAATTAATATTGTAAATTCGTTTTTAGAGAAATAAAATGTATTAATAATTTTTAACTTGTTGCTAAAAAAATATTGCACAAAATTTATAGAAAATTCTAAAGCTCATATTCAAAACATGTTTATAACGTTGTTAGCGCGTTGTTATCATTAGCATGTAATTTACATTTCATATATTGTAAAACTTCTAGATACAATAGAATTTCAGAAATAAAAGCAAACAGATATCGATAAAAGCGCTTGAATATAGATACAGATTGAAATGTTCTTTTCAAGCCACGCTTGCGGTTTTAACATTCAATATAATCAATGTGAGTTTCTTTATAGAAATGTAATGGATACATAGCTTGCTTTACTTCCTGATTTCTCGCATCATGCTAGCTGCATGTCGATGTAATTTAAAGTACTAATGACTTAAATTACAAATTTGGAGGTAAAAATTTAGTGTAATGCTACGTTTCAATCCTCGAATTACTATACAGAATTTATTTACTATAAAAAATAATTAATATCATTAATATCATAGATACAAAATTATTTTTATATATATTTTATACAACATTTACAATAATTTACATTGAAATTAATTTACAATTAATTTCAACGTCCCATGTAATTTAATTTTGACAGATTCCTTTTCTACTAGAATTTTGAGATCGTCCAAAGATCGTCTTCAAGAAATACTAGTCGTTTTATTATAATAATCAATGTGAAAGGTTTTTGTTTAAAAAATCATTATAGATATAGTCCTCTTTTGTATGCAACGATACCTCGTTGTATACAAATGCAATCTAAAACACTAGCGGTATTATAAAGTCAGATGGAGTATTAGGTGAAGTGTTATCGTCTTTCTATACATCGAGATGATATATAGGCATGTTCGTTAACGGATTAAAAATGTCTCGAAGGAGAGATCAACGAAATTTATCGCAATCGGTAACAACAAGTAACGATCATTATACGCTAGTTATTTTATTATTTCTAAGTTGAAATAAGTAAATTGAAAGTCTATAAATTCTATTCCAACCATCTTACAGGCGCATAAACGTCTGCACGGTTATTTATGATCGCCACGCATTACGAATTTTATATTTTCACGCCAGTTATAACGTCCGATTCATATATCGCGCGAACATGGAAGAATAATTGACGCACGTGCAATGATAAAATGTTACACGTTACCAAGAGAACGTTTTTTAACTCATATTTATCGACAAAATTCTGAATTAAAATTCCAATCGAAGATTTTTATATTCTTAGAAATAATATATTAATACTTTCAATATGTGTCAAATTAAATAAAATTAGATAAAAATTACAAATACAATTGCGATAAAAATTGCAATAAAAATTAAAAATGATAACATTTCTCACATTTTAATTCAAAGAATGCTTCCAAAAATGGAACATATATTATTATATTTGGCTTAAAAAATTATTCTATATTGAATTGAATCAATATTTTCTAAAGTTTTCAAAGCTATGGAAAAAAATAGATGTTATGTAATACCAATCTAAACTTATTTTTAAAATGTCAAAATAATAGAATTGTGTGTAGTCTTGTCGACGAAAAAACTCTGTTTCTGCGCCGCGGCTATTTTTTTTATCAAACTCGAGGCTACAAATTGACGGACATTCCTGGCGCCAGTGTGTAAAATTAGCGAACGTCGAGAATCGCACTCGGGATTTATTTTTTCGTAACATCCACAGTCGACTGTTGCTGGATTTATTCTCGCTTATTGGCCGCCACCCAGATCTCGCAGTCCATTCTTCTGTTGCCGCTTCTGTTGCTTGTTAAAAAGTGCGACGCGACGTAGAAAAAATGTACCGTAAATTGGAGCCATTTTTGTGACTGCAGTACTCCAATAATGATATTTGAGAAAACAAATCCGGATTTAAAGCGCGATAAAAGCAATTTCGTATTAAATATAGAAAGCAAACATGACAATGTTTTCATTATAAGCTGATTATGAGTTCGATGCATTAAAATTTTTACTATTTTTAAAATTTTTAAAATTTAACACACATTTTCTCACATTCTCTTGAACTTTTTGCTGTATAAATCTTCATAAATTTTATCACCTCATCTACTTTTCTGCCACATTTTTCACAAATCAGTCTCTAAAATCCTAAAAATATTCAAAGTTAATTCTCTCCGTGAAAATGTCTCTAAAATTTTATTATATAAATATTATTAAAAGACGCAGTAGTATTT
>NW_017259542.1:450203-457972 GCF_001594045.1 Atta colombica | reverse complement strand
AATATTATTATTTTTTAATAGAGGAAAATTATTATTTTTATTAGATAATAAATTCTATTCTACAATATTTCTAAAGTTTCATAAGTTGGATTTTATTCTGCAGTTCTTTAATTTATTTTATTCAAATGTTTGTCTTTACTTTCACGTGCAACGTGTGTATAATAAGGTAATTTTACGGTAAATGCTAAAAAAAGCAAATATTTCCCAAAGAAAATCATTCCTTTTTTAACCCGAGAAAGTTTTCTGCGGGATACGTATAATAAATGCAATCGAGAAACTAATTTCTCGAAAATTGTAAAGCTCTTCAGAAGTAAAACTTTCGCACAACTGCATGTAAAAGCAAGAAGTTAACGACATTGTTGTAGACACGATAGGAACTTAACACAGTGCATGGCATGCTTAAATAATGTTGCTGTTTGATAAATGAAATCTGTAATTTTGTAAATATGGTCGAAATAAATATGCAAACTCTTAATGGAAACAATACTGTATTTAAAATGATAAACGATATTATTGTAAATATTTCAAACGAGTACTTAAAATTTCAATTATTGCAACATTAAAATCGATTCTATTATAATTTTGATTAAAAAAACTTACATAAATAATAAAGAGTATACTCTTAATTATTTATGTTTGTATCATTAAGCCACACATAAAACACACACACACACACACACACCTCTTGTTTAAAAAAAAAAGTTTTTTAAATTTAAAACTTAATTAAATCAAAGAATAATACTTGTGAAAACCAAACACTGGATATCATGTAATAAATATATTTATTCAATTAATATATAATGTACAATAGACGTTTTGTATATAAACTCATTATACGCGGATATTTAGTGTTCGGCTCTCACAGGCATTATTATTCTTTGATTTATTCTTTGGAACTTGTCTATTCTTTCTATTGTATTAATTAAATCAATTGTGTTCACATAAATATTAAGGATCTTGGAACTTTATTATGAAGATATAACAATTGTTACCCGCACAGATTCTGTGTTACATTTACGTACTATGTAAAATATAATACTGATTCTATGCATATTAATTCGGATTATATACAATCGGTGTACTGATTATGTAACATAATTAATTGCATGAGGCTTTGCTGAAGTGATTAAATGTAATTACGCTACGCTATCTAGAAGGTGTTATATTTATTGGAATTTAATTGGAGAAATGAGAAATGTCTACATCGCTCTATCTCGAAGATAATCCATCCAGCGATTTGTTATTGAATTTATGTGCTACGGAAGCTGATATTCAATAAAAGAACATTATATTCGATAATTGACACTAGATGCGATTTTATAGTACAATATATCATGTATATGAAAACTTTTGTGTTTTATGCATTATAAATTGAGAATGTGTAAAATATTCTAAAAATATTTGATATCATACAAAGTGAGGAAGTTTGATGTTTCGTGCGAATTAAACACGTATTAAATATTTGAAAAAACGTGAGAGAGTCAAATTAAAAACGTATATCAGGTTTAATAATCATTACCTTTTAACATTCGCATTAAAAAATTACAGAATAGAAACTTTTTAATCAAATCTTCAATCAATCAAAACTTTTTAATTGGCTGATATTTTATTTAAGAAAAAAAATAGTCCAATTTAATAAAATAATCTAAATCATTAGTAAATAAAATACATAATTCTGAGACATCCTGCATAAAAGCAGGTTATAATTGTCAAGCGAATGTTTCATAACGAAATGTACCTCTATGCAATATGCTGTGTAGACATTGCATTGTCTACCAATCTGAGATTACCCATCAAGCAACTAAACTTTGTTTGGAATCAACATGCAGAGAATTTACTTGAGAAAATGGGAATTTCATAAATGATGCGTACATGAATCTTTCGATATCATAGAATTTTGTGTCATCAGTTACATCAGCAACTGTTATATTAACTGTTTTATTTCACAAACTAGAACATCAAAAAAACAATTAGAACTTCAAAAAAAAATTCTGAAACATGTATTATAATATCAATAAAAAAATGTAGGTAACTTCTGAAAGCTTTTTTAAAAAAATTATTAAAACAAGATAAAATTTAACATAAAAAAATTATTATTTATTTTTTTTAATACACTCTTATTCTATATTGTTAAATGTTTAACAAATTGTGTTAAGATTGTCATAAATAATTTCAAATTAGTTTTAAATTAATTTGTACTAATCCATTATTCTAAAAATAAATCAATGGTGAATATTGGTAATCATTTATAAATCATTTATAAAGGAATTAGAGTTGAATTGTAGCAACTATTGAAATTATTCATCGTGCGACACCAACTAATTCTTAAGCGTCGAATTGCGAATTAGAAAACAAATTAAATCGTGCGTGCGCACACAGTAGACTTTAATCTAATCGGAGTAAGCTCGAAGTAACATTCAACTTAGTAAATTTAATTATAGTTTCGTGCCAATTATTTCAAACACCCTGTCCGTCTTGATGTTACTTATATGCAGCAAGAGAGTTAATAGGTACAACACAATGTTCAGTCACAATTCCGTTTCCATGTGAATCGAACAGTATTGCCTAAATTTATTATCTGCGCTACTTTGTGTCGTTCGTATATTGCTCGATTTCTCTTAGATTCTCTTTATACTCAAAATGCGCCGCAAAACTGAAGACAAAATAAACAAAGAAAGAGAATAGTAAGATTTTTATCATTTTAAAATAATAATTCTATAAGCAAACAATTCCACCGGCGCAAATTTTTTAATTAATGCAAGCAATTGTAAATATATATTGTAATTTTAATTAACATTAATGTTTACATTAATAATCGCATAAGTATATCAGTACTACAGTTTTAACAATCTACTTTCTGCATTAGTTTTAAATTAAAACTAATCTGCATTTATATATTGCATGTTAATTAAAATAGATTAAGTTTAAAAGGATGATAGTAAAAATTTGCATTTCAAAATAATTTAAGTTTTTCAAAATTTGATCATTTGGCGAAGAGAATGTCCTGAAATATTGACCAGAGAGTATTCACTTTTGAATTGATCTGTATGTTACTTTATTCACCCCGAAATGCGACTAGTATCGTAGTAAATAAATTGATTGTGAAGTTTCACGGTCTCCCAGTTGCATTGCATCACCTATTTTGCACGAAATGTGCAAAATAACTTACACAAGGCATAGTGGTCTCGCTTTAATTGCATCTACTAAGTCCGGCTTTAAACAGATCTATTCCACTGGCAGTAGAAAGTTACACACACAACGTGGACGATATTTTTTATTCATTATATGCTATTTGAATACTACTCACGTCAAATATCATAAAGAAACAATTAATAAAACAGTTTCCACCACACATGTATTCTTTTGCTACACTTTTTTATGAATTTAATAATTTTAATAATTTTTTCATTAGTGTGCTTTTGCACGTTCCATGCTTATTGCATGCAGTATAATATATTAAAGAACGATTAAAAATTTGTAAATTCAATCATCAATAATAACAGAACTCTTCTTTGGATGTGTTTAACTATATGTAATCTTTTTTAATGGTAAAAAAAATGAAATCCAATAAGTAATTATTAATATTTATAAAAGAATATTAATAATTTTATCAAAATTTTTTATGAAAATTTGTGACAAAAGAAAAATTCTATCTATATAAAAATTCTATCTATATAAAAATTATAATGGTATCTAATTTTTAGCATAACAGAAGAAGAATATTTTAGATAATGTTGAAAAGATTATAAAATATTAATATTATACGGGTATTATTCTACATATAAATTTATATTTCTTATTTCATGTGAAAAAAATTTCTAGCTTTAATCATTAGGGCTTTTACTTCTATTCCTTATTGTTGAATTCAAATGCACGATCCAGTAAGATTCATATTGTTTACATATATTACATTGCCTAAATAAAAAAAAGAAAAACATTCTTTCTCTGCATACATGATTACTGCGAAAAATATTATTATTATTACGGCCTCGGTAATCTGAAGCTTAGAATGCTATGGAATACAAGAAGCTTCGACTTCCAGACGAAGTAATATTTTTCACAATAAATTTATTTACAATTTTTCAGCACATTAACATCTTTTTAACAGAATGTCCGATTGAGCATCAAGTTATTAAATTAGCTTGCCAATTTAATTTGTGATATTACAGTAGTTTAATTACGTTTAATTATGTTTATTTACGTTAAGTCGGAAAAACCAATTTAGCGCGCAGTTCGAATGACTACAAATATGGTATATATGCACACTGAGAGAAAGGATTTTTAATTTAGCAAACTATCAGTACCTTTAACCGGTGATCGGTAAATATGTGACAACAAATTGCTTGCTGCTAGTCTGCTAGTATGCCAGTTATTAGTAACAGAAGCAAACTATTGGGTTGTCCGGAAAGTTCGTGCCGATTAAAATTTAAATTTATGAAATTAACATTTATTAAATTAAAATTTTCTGCGTTTCAATTTTCCTTCAACATCGGCACGAACTTTCCGGACTATCCAATATATAGAATCTAATCTATCTTTTGGATAGACTTAGGCTCGTTTACATAGAATTCATAGATGATCGTGGAGTCTTAAGTCGATCAAGCACAATCAAATATAGGGAGAAAGAACTTGATTATCAATTCCTTACGATTTGGGATTCTGCAATCGTCTATGACTTTTATATATATATATATGAGCCTCTTATTTGCTAGCAATACTATTGATTATTTGTTACACTGACGAATTAATTTACAATCGTAACAAATCAATCGGTTTTTTTAATAAATATCACATTTGCTTTCCCTTGATTTGTTCCTAATAAAATCATTTCTCTCAATGTACATAGTATATATATATAGTAATTAAATTATTAGATATTATAAGATTAAATTATTTAAGCATTAAAGATCTAACTTTGATTATTAAAACCATATTACTTCTTTTTTCTATTTCTTATTATTGAAAAAAAAATTTATATTTATAACTTTACATCCGTAATGCTAATTTAATATATTCTATTGAGAAAATTTTCTGTAAAGACTCTGAGATTCTTAATAAGAAAATACTTTAATTAAAATTTACAGTAATGTACTACTGTTGACAGCATGTGCGACTCTGAAAATTAATCTCTACTCCAAGATTTAATTAATGCAACATTGTAGCAACGTACTACACAATTATGCTGCATACCTATTTACAAAGTGCACAACAGATACAAGGAAGTTAATTTAATTCACTAATGAAATTAATAACTAAAGTGATCAAACTGCATTGATTACATAATTTAATTTACTACAATCAGATTTAATTAATGTAATGTCAAACTCCAAGTATTAATTGTCCCGATAAATTACGATTTGAGCTAATTAATAACTATTCACAGTATCAACGAAATCTATAAGTAATTGAAGAAACATTTTAATTCAATAATTCATTAATCCAATTCTATTTACTAGATTATTTATTAGGTTATAGACCAAGTAATTGCTGAAATGCAATTTCTGCATGCAATCGCCTGCGATCAAATCATGAAATCTCTTTAAATCTATCTGTAAAAATAGATCATTCTCGATTAATATTAATTATATTTCGTCGATCAATAGCGCAAATTTTATAGAATTGTCCGCATATTTAAGCACAAAAAGTGATGGAATTGCAAATGAAATTTAAATGCAGTACATTGCATCTTTGCAAATGCATTTAACAGTTTAATTTACAATTCTTCGTTTAATAATATTTTTGGCAGAAATGTAAATTTATAAACAATAAGCGTTTAGGTAATTAATGAAAACAAATTTTTTACGGTTTCGTAATTTATAGCGCAGTTATTCAGTGTCACAAGATAAATAATGAGGATTAAGGAGACGGAGTTAATGCTACAGATATCACTACTTCCTCGCGAAGATATTTCGATTTTCCTTCGCACAAGTTAAATCCATTAAATTCTACTACCGATTCAAGATTGATCGAGGGGGAAAGAATTTGTGATAAAACTCGATGGATATATTCTAATCGATTGCTTACTTGTTCGTTGAATGACACGCTCGATTTAATTCTGATCGATTTTTGATAATACTCAACTTATTCGATTCATTGCATGTTTTGCCGAATCTGTTTCGTTTTTTTTTTTTTTCGATCAAACTTCATGATCGATTATCAGAGAATTTTTCTCGTAGATATAAGAAAAATGAGCTTTGCAAATTCATAGGATTTTATAATACCAATATTTATTATATTTAATCGCAATATACTTAATTGATAACAGACATTGTTAATATTATTATTTGTTGTAAACTATTAGTATAAATTTGTTAACCATAAGTCGTTAAATTGTTGTAATTATAATATCTTTTCTAAAGCTAGAATTAGAATTTAGAATATAATTACGGAACGTTTTTATTACTCGTTCTGAACTATTTTCTTTATAAACTTGGTATTTAAAAAATTTGATAAAAGATTTCCGCATTTAAGTAAACACAACTGTAGGGTAAAAATAATTTCTGTGCTTAATTAATGATCGTGAATTTGCAGAAAAGTAATTAAATTTTTTACTCTCCCAAATATAATACAGAAAAATGTGTAATTTTTTCATTTTGTTAAAAAATGTATACAATATATCTCTCTAAAGAGAATTATCAGCTATTAAGCATTACAATAACTGAAGTAAAAAAATTTGAAAAAATCTCGAATTAAAAGTACAAGAATCTCTTTCAAAATGTTAAATCCATCTATAAATGGTCCATAATTTCCGATAAAATTTTCTTTATAATGTTATATTGTGTATTTCTGTTTTATACTATATATGTATAAATGTTCTAATATTCTTCGTATGTTTTACGTTATACTATCTTACAAAAAAATAATAAATAGTATTTTGTTTGGAATTCGATTGCAAATAGAATCATTTAAAGTGAGCTTAAGTTAACAGAAAAAGCCTGACAAAATTCCTGAACGAGAGCAATTAGAGAACCCACACTGAAACTCAGCCGAGCCAAGTGATCGTAATGAATATTACTCTATGTTTGTATTTAGCTTGTTATTGCTGAAAAAGTCCCTTGGGCGAAATTACGTGAAGGCGTAATTATAGCAATTCCACGCATTGATTAAGTATTTAATTATGGAATTAACAAACTTATATATATAGTTAATTTATCGCCAATGAAAGCCATTGCAAAAATTGCATCGGATCTCGAGCTTGAGCAGCAACTTTAGCATTAGCTATAGAATTTATTGTAAAACTATTCACGTGCGAGTTGGGAAATCAGGTATTGATTTCCCTTCATTATACGTTCCACGAGTCTATAGTTGTCTATCGCACCTAGTTGCGCTATCGCATTACTTCATCGTCGCTCGAAGGTCTCGAGCGAGAAAGGGCGAAGGACTCGTGCATAGGAGAAAACTCTCGTTATCATATCCGAGAACCTGAAATCGATATCTGGTGGGCGGAAATGCATGGCACCTCGGAGACGCATCTGTCGCAGTGGTCAGTTTCAATACTGTACTTTATTTCTCGGTTATTCTCTCGCTAATCTATCTTATATGCGATTCATTCAATTTTTGTTCAAGAACAAGTAAGTACTCTTTTCGATTTGAAACCTAAAGGAAGACATTAAATGACAATATATTGAGTTTTTCTCTTTTTCTCTCTTATCAATACGACATGATGTAAAATGAGATATCGATTTAATACAAATGTATTATTTATAATCTACATCTCGCGAAAATAAACTACATTTATTAAATACGAAAAGAAATATAATATTAAATAG
>NW_017259542.1:447347-450103 GCF_001594045.1 Atta colombica | reverse complement strand
ATTATAAATATAACAATATTATATTTTTATACAATTGTTACTTAAATTAAAGAAAAAAAAATTCAAATTTAAGAGATTAATTAAAGAAATCAATAAGAACAAAATTTTAAACTTACTACTATGAGAATTTAAAAAGATTAATTAGATTAATAGAACAATCATTGTGATACTGAAGAGATGATCAATGGAATCAAATTTAAAATTCACACAATACATAATGCTTTTCTTTTACATCAAAGACCTTGATATAAAAAATAAATAAATTATCATCCTCTGGTTGCAATATCGAAATGTAATTGATACCACTTTGCCGAGAACGTAATAGCTAGCTATTAAGCTAGCTTTTATCCTTCCTCCCTCTATTGTTCACTTTCTGGATATGGATAGTAGCCAGAGTTGATTTTAAAGCTTTCTACTGACCCAAGCAAACCAATTTCTGATGTACTCTTTCATATCGCATATCCCTAACCTTTCTATAAATTTGCTTTTTCATGGTTATTGATGTTTACATTTCATATCAATTTTCTGTGAAATTTTTAGCTTTTAGATAAGAAATAGAAGAACAAAAATTTATAGTAAAATAAAAGAATTTTTTAACGGCATTTAAGTATTTACTTTCGTTATAAATAAATTAATTTTTTTCGTGAAAAAAAACTTAATACATTTCTTAATAATCTTTTTTTTTTTTTTTTCAAAAAAAAAGAATATAATAATACTAAAATATTTAGGATTATATTTCAAAGGAGAATAAAAATAGAATATACATACAAAGATATTCTGAAAATTAGTATTTCTTTTTTTCAAGCCATTTTTGTTTTATTAAAGCCAATCCTGTAAAAGCAATACGACGGCTATTTTGATTTCACGTGGATGCATCTGTATAGGCATTCGTCCGATCTGTTGTTTTGCGAAACTACAGATGGCACGACATTGATGACCCTCATCTGAATAAAATATGGCTTAATATCTCTCTCTGTTTTCACGTCTCTCTATAAGAAACATACGTGAAATGCAAAAATTTTATTTCGAAGCTTAATATCCATCACATATTTTTCCTTAGAAAGTAAATTAAATAGAATAAAGAAAAGCATCACTTTAATCATCAGACACTTTTAAGATGATCGTAAAAAATATTTTTCCACTATGTCTCTATATGTATATATCACCTACACCGTAATCATTCTTATATTGAATTAACTTGTAATTTTATTCAAACATTTAACAAATTTATTCAAACATTAAACAAATTCAAAAGCATTACAGAATATCTTGTATGAAATATCCATGTATACATATACGTATAATGTATAATTTATCGATACAGTTACGTGTACAGATATAAAATTGTTTGCATATGTATCTTTTATATACCTGTTGATTTGCATGTTTTACATGCAAAATGTAAATTCGTAATTTAAATGTATACAAGCCACTGTGAAAGCTTTGCATTTTTATATTTTCGAGGACAAAATGAGACATAATGTCTTTCCCATAAAATAAATCCTTCTTTTTGACACATTCGCATATGTTCAGTCGTTAAGTCTTGTTGCGATTATAAAGGAAAAAAATTCATTTGTGAACTTTTTTCTTAGATGAAAAAAATCCTTATCAAGTAGAGATTTTATGCGTACATAAAAATTGAACCTTGAAACGTGTGTATTCAGAGATCAGAAACTGTATCATAGCTTTACAGAAAAAGCTAGAAAAGATTTATTTGTTCAAAAAGAAAGAAATACAATACCCAAATAATATAACTAATACACATTCGAAAAGAATTTTAAAAAAATATATAAATATATTTATATGCATATTTGTATATACATATGTTATGTTTAATAAAAGTAATATTCAATTTGCATAAAAATCAATGTATGATTTATTCTTATATAAAATTTAAAAAATGGAAAAAGATTAGAAAGAATATATATTTTAAATCTGAAAAAAGCTTATGATTGATAATAATATAAAAGTGAAATCTTTTGAGATTCTCAGGAATAGTTCTCATATGTCAGGAATGGAAATTTTTAGAACTGAAATGAAATGAAACTGAAAGTCATTTCGTAAATCATAAATAAAAAAAAGAATTTTTTTTCAAACTTTGTGCTATCTAAGTACGTATAAAAATATTTATTATTCAAGCATAAATTGTCTCTTGTATATATGTTTTTATCTTTTTCTCTTTTAATTTAATAAAAAAGAGTCATATTAAATTTTTAGAGATGTTTAACAATTTAAAAAATTTTATATTTTGTTAAATAAATAATAAGTTGAATAATAAATAAGCGTTTAATACCAAATTTAATAATTTGTTACCTTTCTAAAAAAAAATCTAAATAATAGGTGTAATTCTCTCTGATTCTTATATTTTTATGTTTTATTATCAATACAATCTATAATGTATAGCAATGTCGAGAGAAATCTTATATTTATAATGTTTTCTTCGGAAGATAGAATGGCAGTATAAACGAAAAACATATGACACGTATGGAAATCGCGCAGATGAAGAATGCCATTCTCACTCTAGAAAAATGTGAATGAGCCGAGGAAAAATGCAAAGTTTCGCCAAGAAGAAAACATCGAGATACGATCAGTATTCGCCGAGGCACACGTTGCAAGTATATCTGCCACGAAAGAAACATCAATCGCATAAAATCTCTCACATAATTTTTTATTGAACTTATGTGGTAAAGGAATTCTCATAATGGAGATGGAAGAACTTGTTCTCTTAATTTATTATAAATTCAAAGATTCAGGAA
>NW_017259542.1:446637-447247 GCF_001594045.1 Atta colombica | reverse complement strand
TCTATAGAAAATTTTTCAATCTTATTAAATATTTCGATATATATCAATTTGATATATATCACATTGATTTCTTTTAAATCACATTTTATAAAAGTATATTGATTCAAAATCATTTGCAAAATCTCAATTTTCCCTCCGTTTGACATGAAATATTAAAAATAATAAATTAGATGCTTATGGCATTTAACTACTCTCATAGAATAAATAGATCTTATCAGTTTAAAAAGTAAATCCGTCATTACTCGGGATTAAACGTCAGAGCGCTTTCACCCTATCCCGTTCGCTTTTACAATTTTCTATGGAGGATACCAGGTTAAAACCTCTTGCGGCCGGAATAAAGGAAAAGGTCAGATGGTAGTACTACTTACAGATTTTGTCATTGGCACCCGAGTGTCTGGCTTCTGGCTCCGCTTTGGCTAGTCGAGTCGATGATTCACCAAAGACTTGATATAAGTACGATTCTATATGCGCACAATTATGTACATAGGGTGTTTTAGAAGCAACAGATAATAAAGATTTTTTTTATGAAATTTCATAACAGTCATTTACTAAAAGTATAATTGAAAAATAATCTGATCAATTAATACAACTTATTTCTGATCAATATAAT
>NW_017259542.1:445331-446537 GCF_001594045.1 Atta colombica | reverse complement strand
TTAAAATATATTTATTATATTAATAAACTTAATCACAGTATATTTGTTTGTATATAAAATATCTCAGTTTTTTATTTAATTCAATTAATTTAACGGATTTTAATTAAACGGATTCAACCATAACGATACTTTGGAACTTTTTTTTATTATTATTATATTTAATTATTAAGATTTTTAATGTTGAAAATCGAAAAATCATTGACAATAATTGCGCGTGTGATGATAATGATGATAACAATAATGTATAAAATTTTTGCAAAATTAATTATAATTGATTTTAGTCTCAAAATCAATAACAGTGAGACACCCTATATATATTTTGTTTCGACGAATAGCGATCGATGGCCAGGGCTCACAACTAGAAAAACATTTGCGATTTATTATGCGCGAAAATTGTATGCAACTTTGGCCGCCAAGTATTTTCGAGTTTCCGTTGTCGCCGATATATGTATAAAGTTAAACTCTCGCGTAAATAATGTACTGCGGTTGCTGAAATATTGCGTCATGTTCAACCTCGTACATAGACTCTATCACTGCCTTTAGAGAATTAAATTGCTTATCATCTAGAACTTTTAAACAGACGGTTTTTGGAGCAAAATTCTCAACTATATTTAAACAATGCTATCGTCGCAATTTAATAGTAAACTGAATTAAGGCTAATTAAACATTCTTGTTTTTCAACTTAGTTTTGTGTGAATTTAAATTGTAAATTTTAAAAATCATGTACCAAGATATTTAACAATAAAATCAAAAAGTGGTGACAAAATTATGGATGTTAAAATTTCAACTAGAATACAAAATTATTTAAGGACATTAAATATATCCTAATAATGCGATTTTATGGATTCCTCCTATTTTACAGAAAATTTATAATCTGCAGAAAACGAAAATTTATTTCCTTGAATTTCCAAATGTCCTGCCAAATTCATCTCAACAAAGATCAAAGAAAAAAATCAAGATATCGAGTATTCTTATCGAATACTCGACGAAAAACTTTTACAGGATTGACAATTTTACATCGTCCGCAATCGGTTCAAACTTGTAGTAACATATTGGAACTGCCTTAAATTACAAAGTTTGTCATTGGCAGAGCTTGAAAGTCTTTCAGTATGATGAACGAATATTAGACTCTTCCCTGTCACTCCAATATTATCCTATGTGAAATAAGTCGCGGAATATGTTGAAAGCTCTTTAATCTTCTGAATA
>NW_017259542.1:438200-445231 GCF_001594045.1 Atta colombica | reverse complement strand
ATATACACCGAGATATACACATATACGTGACTGCTGCTTTTTATGACTTAATCATAAGAGATAGCACAACTAAATTAAAATAATAGCAAAAATTTTCTCTAAAAATGCACGAGTTATCAGCGTTTTCTAGCAGCGATAGGTTATTTTAAGCCAGAAAATCTCAATTAATATTTCAGATTTAAAGCAATAATTCGGATAATCTAAATGAATAGTATCATTTCGAGCAATTATACAGCAATAACTATTCTACATGAACTATTCTACTGAAATATGAAAGATTGAATTAGAAGATTAATGAATTGAGTAAAAATAGAGAATATTTTTTATTTTATCAATTAATAAGAATATATTGTAAAAAATCTAATTTTATGTTATTCAAATTATATTTATGTTATATAAAAAAGTTAACTTAATGAGAGATATAAAAACATTATTAAAAAATTATAAAAAGTAAATTTAAAAAAATTATTTAAAAAAAATTTCTACATTAGAAAAGTAATGGTATCAGCATTCGTTTACATCATACAACATGTTTAAAGAGACAGATTTCTCACGCGTATCATACAAAATCTTTTAAAGTAAACTGTACGGATAATGTAGTAAGTCTTATTGCTAATGCTTTTGTGAAGAAATTGTAAGCGATTGATTTCCCAACGTCGTTCAACTTGTAGAATGTTACGTAATTCTATGTTATACGATTCATGAAATTAAATATCATTGCGTCTGGCAACAATATAACATATACTCACATCTCATGTAGAAAAAGCAATTATTTATTTTATATTCTGAATTTATCGCTATCGCGATGACAGTTTTGAATTAAGAGATTGAAAGCTAAAAGAAAGAGATTAAGCTCAAATTAAAGCTCAAAAATTATTAAAGCTCAAAAAGAGATACATGCGAGAATTTATTTAAAAAATTTGGATATAAAATATGATGATAAGAGCTTTTTCTCAAAACAAATAAAATAAACTGATATAAAATATATAAAATTAATGAGATATATTAAAAGTGTTCGTAAATATTCAAGAACAGAGAAAAATATACAAAACGTTGTTAATCCTTACATCAGTTACTTTAATAAATATTTGAAATGTGTTTCAAAGCTATCAATGAAAAAAATTTTTTTTCATTATGTGCTAGATTTATTAAAAAATATTTAGATATTTTAACGTAATATTTTAACCAAATTATACTTTAATATATAAAAAATTTCATGAATTTTCAGGCAATTTTCCATTTGAGAGTCAAAAATGTTGAAACACCGAGTATACAGTGCACTGAGAGATAATAGTCAAACAAATCAGAAAACGAGATAAATGTTACCGCTTTAGCGTTTTACACGACGAGTCGAATAAAAAAAATGAGTAAATACAAGCGACATGATCCTATTAAAAGATTCACGTTTGAAAAAGATAAATCCATAAAGGTAGCAACGTGGCTAAAATTTAAAAATTTGACATTCAGCGATTAAAACAAACAATGTTGATTTGCACGCTGCCGCTGAATGAAACGTAATTAATATGCGAATACTTTAACAAGCTTCATCACAGATTGCCTTTACTTTATTGAAACGCCATCATACACGTTTGATAAAATTATCTCTATTATTGGCCGATTGATTTTTACATGATCCTATTTAAAAATATAATTTTACAATTTTTAGTTTTATAATCTCTCTATTTCTATTTAAATATACGGATTTAAAATTTAGAAATAAATTAAAGATTTAAAATTAAAGATTTAAAAAAATAAACTCTTCGAGCAACATTCAAAAAAGATGTAATGGAAGAAAGAATATACACCTGCAAGTAATTGATACAATTTTTAATCTGTTTATAAATCAGGAAATATTTTTCTTTAAATGGTGTCACAATAAGCGATGTGATTATTTCTTGTCTTATTCTCGTCGATTTAAGAGGCGTTATTCAGACGTCGTTAAAGTAATACTCTACATCCGTCTTCGGGGACGACGGATTATCCTTCATCTTCTCGTTTAGCATGCGAATGATGCGATTGCGATCGTCAGAATCGTCTGGTCGCATATTTATAGTCGATTTTCAAAGAAAAACTGCTGCATTTTGTAAAAACAAACGAGATTTACGGATCCTGAGAATCTCGGGCACCGATAGCCATTTGACTTAATCATTTAAGAAGCAATGTGAGAGAAAAACTTAAATTCTAATAAGCCTGGAAGAGATTCCTAGAATTTGTTTTGTTAAGAAGATTGGACTTACAACTGAAAGAAATTATTTTTGTCATATAGTATCAGACATGCGTCTCGTAAAATCGATTAATTGACATGCTCAAGCAAACAATATCATAAAATTAACATGCTTAAAAATTCGGATCTGGAATTTTTCTGACGGTAGATTCAAACTTAACACTCTAAAAAACATTTTTGAAAAACGTTGTTTTCTTTCCTTTCGTTAAAAATTATTTAAAATTAGTAGTAGTGAAAATTAGTAGTATTAAACAAATGTTAAAAATGATTAAATTAAAAAAAAATTGAATCATAGATTTTGCTAGATATGAACAAATATGAAAATATAAAATTCTTTCTAATACTATTTATATGAATAAATATGAAAATATTCTGATATGAATAATATTAGAAAGAATTTGATATTTTTATATTTATTTATATCTAGCAAAATCTGTGATTCAATTCTTTTTAAATCATAAGAACATATGGTTAAACGATGAATATTGATATCTTCCGATATCGTGCGGTATAATCTTTTCAGAGTTACGTCGTACGACGTAAATCTCCTAACTCGTATACGGTATTTCGTTCTGTGTGAGAGAAAATACAATTCTTCGAGCTTCTCCAAGGAATTCGATTGAACCAGCAATGCGAATGGCGTTACGCGATTTCGAACTAGAATATCTTCCCCCAACATTTGAGAACGTAAAGAACGAGAACATATTTCTTCAGAAAAATACCCACCTCCCTATGTGCGTGAATGTGCTTTCTGACATTTTCAATGGATATTTAAAAATTAATTCCTACATTCTTCGTGTTAATTCTTAAATCAAGATATATGTGAACAAATCTTTCTTTCTTAATAACAGATTTAATCGCGCAACAAATATAACAATGATTAAAGATTTGATTATATATTCGATGAGTTATAAAAATTCAATTAAAAGAAATAAGTTGAATACTAATTTCTTTTAACTTTATGTATATATTTATATTCTATTTGTTTTTTGTATACAATTCCTGGATGCTCAACAAGAGATACAAATGATACAGTAATGTGAATCCTTGTTGTTTGTCAATTTAAACAAAAATGAAATGATGATGGTATTGTGTTACATTATATCTCTTGCTGGAAAGCCACAACTTATTTATTATAAAATACACTATAGTGGCAATATCTCTCACAGAACAAATAATGTGTATATACTGAGGTTGACAGAATATTTTGATCACTCGGGAATCGACTGTCCATTGAACTCCCTTCAATTCGTTATATCAAATAGTGAGATTTCATCCGTATTGTGATTACACGAACTGGACCGGCGCGGCGCGCCGCGACCAGTGGAAACCGCGTGAATAATAGCCGTCGCTTATTTTTCCGCTGCGATGCTCGTGTGTGCGAATACCGAGAGATATCACGGTTATATTTCTTCTTTTCCACGCATTCGAGGACAAACTTCTTTGTGTTTTTGAATTCTAGCCAAACATTGATACTCCATTGATAAGTTGCGACTATTTTTCAAATTTCTAGATCGTATTTCTTTTCAAAATTTTCAAATTCGATAACTATTGATTTAATGTCACTGTTAAATCTATAATGTTAAATTTAATCTAATATGAGTTGCCATTGCTCCTATTAAATATATCGTTATTTTTTACTAAAACAATAATTAAATTTGACACTATATCGTGACAATTTAGCGTTATATAGTGTCAAACTAACACTGTATAGTGTCAAATATAACTACAGTTTTAGTATAAAATAATGATATAATTGAGTAGGAGCAGTGGCGACTCACATTAAGTTAAATTTAATTATAGATTTAACAATAAAAAATAAAATATAATAATAAAAGTGAATTAGTAGCCGTATCGGACTTTACATTGTTACGAAAATTTATTTTTAATTTCTTATATCCAATATGTACAAAGCATAAAAATTATTTGTTACGCAATTGTTACGCAATTATTCGTTATTAATTGTTTTTATTAAATGAAATTTGTTTGCTAGTCTAGTAATAATATTTTATATTTTTTTATATATTCTATCTCAATTTTCTTTTCTCTACATATTTCAATAAATATCCTGCGGATAGGAAAATAAAATATGAAAGTTACATATTGTAACTTTATATTACTCTAGAAACTAAAAAAACAGAATTTTGTACTTAACAGACAAATTCAAGGTTTTATTTGAGTTAGGTACATTCAAATATAAAATCTAAATATAAATCATATTACATAAGAATCAATTTAATCAACAAATAGCAAATTCGGATGGATGCCCTCATTAGTGCGAACTGGTGCGTTAAAGTCAAACATGTTGTGCACATAAATTAAAACGTAAAGATGTATATGTTTAATGTAAACATAGAATTAAATTAAAGATAATCAAATTAAATTAATATAGAATTAAATAGTAAAATATGTATCATAGCCTCGATACACTTAACTGTTAGATAAAATTTTATGATACAAAATATTGGCATTGTGCTTTTATATTCTCAGATTAAATCAGTATACAATGATTTTAATATGCACTAACATACTAGAACGTTCGATTGAATTTGCTGCAAATAATTCATCCAAATAGCAAACAAGATCATTATAATACAAGAATAATGGCTGAAAGACAATGTGCTAATTTGACAATTTTGTAATAATTAAATAGATTTAATGTGTTTCACGTACACGTATAATTTAGTTATTACCGAAAATAGTAACGTATGTTACAGCTTAAGAGTTCTCGCTATTAACCTATTTACATCCACAATCATTCTCATAAATAGCCGCACATCTAGCGTATACCTTATATGTACCGCTTACTAGACGACAACATAGATGATTACTAATAGTACTTCAAATATGATTACAAGGACATAAAATTACAACTTGTTTCAATTTGGTAAATTATATGATGAGACATCTTATTTGATATGTTTCTCGATCCATTTTTTTAAGAATATCAAGTTATGTAAAAAGTTCAATATTATTAAATAAAATTGTCATTTGTATATTTGTAAAATTGTAAAAAAAGCTATTTATAAAAATACGAAGATATGCTTTGCGAAGGAATCTTTCTTTACTTAAGCAGCTTGAAAGCGAGAGATCCTAAGCAATACTGACTTGCCAGAAATCTTTTCGTAATTCATCGAAAAATTTTCGAATCTTTCATCGTGTCTCTCTCTAAATGGGAATTCGATGTCGATACAATAACGGAAAAACGGTTCACGGTTCAGAAATTCGACTTGTCGTTATCGACCTTTAATTCTCAGATATTTTCACGATATAACATATATTTTTCTTTCATAAACTTTTACCAAACACTTTATTCGATGTGTTCCTCGCTATAACTATAACTATAAAAATAGAAAAAAATATTTTTAAAATTTACGACGTTGTTCATAGTAGAAGTAATAGTATAAAAATTTTTATATTCTTAAAAATTTGAGTGTTATAAAACAGTTATATTTGCATGAATGTCCCTATGGCAATTTAAGTTTGACAATTCGAAAATATTTAAGATAAGACGAATTTCCAAGATTCTTTCGGTGATATAACGAATAAATCATTTTTAAAAAAATCATGCTGCTGGCGACTCGTTGCACGCATGTGCAACTTTCTTGCGATTTATACTCAGCAGCCAACAAACGTGATACCCGCGAGTACTTTTAATAACTTTTGGCGCGCAAATCGTCACAGCAATTGCAGCCGTGTTACAAAACCACATCGATTATACATATAGATGCACTACGATAGTAATGAACAATTTGAAAAATTATCGATTAATCATGTGTTGTGATAGATGATTATGTGATGATTATAGATTTTTAAAATTAAAGTGGTTTAATGTGGAATCAATTACAAAATATTATTTCATAATAATCGGACAAATTAAAAATCAAAAAAACATCGAAAATTATGCGAATTGGAACCGGTTATATCTCCACATTACAATTAATCGATTGCTACAATTAATCGTATATTGTGCAATTTCCGTACTACATTGTTTAATATTTGCCATATAATATATAATTATGCATACTAAAATACAGTAAGTTGTTAAAGTACAAAGTACAAGATATTGTACTACCTATATTTTAAATTATAAGCTGCAAAATTAGCTATGTTGCAATGTTTGTAACCTAAAATTTAAAGTAAAATTTCATTCTACGTCCATAATGTATGTCGAAATCATGAATTATTAAACAAAATTTATTATTTTGATTACTTTACTTATTTATTTATTTAATTTTAAATTTACTTATTTATTTTTTAATAATGTCCTCTTATTATTTGCTTTAACACAATAGGGAAGGAAAGTATCATGACTTGCAATTTATGAATATTAATTAATTTAGCTTTGTTGCCTGAAGCAGTACATTTAAACTGGCTTATCCATTGGATGTTTCAACTGAATTGACTAATTATTAATTGTAAATATGAGCTATGTAATTTTACCTTATTGTGTGATATCTGAGTAAAGACTAAAAGACTACAGTCGATGTCGATCGACACAATATAATTAATCTAGTCTCGTGAACAATACAACAATATCATCCTCATGTGGGATTCGTCAATGGTGTAATCACTTTCTTGTCTTGACGTTTACTCAAAACATAATTAATTTACTGTAGTGTAATAATGCAGCCTCTCGTTTTCTCGAATTGAAGAAAAATTATGTGATGGATTACGAAATTACAACTGCAACTTTCCTTTAAGCTTTAGATAGAATAAAAGAAACGTAAAAACAATTTTATATTTATATACATAAAAAATATATTTAAATTAAGTATAATTTATATTAAAGTAAAAAATTTTTTAT
>NW_017259542.1:437432-437691 GCF_001594045.1 Atta colombica | reverse complement strand
ATAGAGAGTATTTCTGAACGCCCACTAATCATACAGCGCTATTCTTAATTAAAAAACTGAATCAAAAAGTCCTCTCCATTTTGCAATTTTCGCAATATTTTCTTTTAATTACTCAATGAGCAAAATGTCTAAAATCTGACGTGCAAGACAACTTTTGTCAAACAAAGTATCTCTTTAAGAGTTTGTTAAGAAACATCTTCAAAATATTTCACAAAGAACACTGAGAGATATCTTAAAATTGTCTTATATGTTGCGCGAT
>NW_017259542.1:410637-437332 GCF_001594045.1 Atta colombica | reverse complement strand
ATTTTATATATAATATTTAAATATTAATTAATAATTGTGAAGTTTAAAGTAAAAAATAATGCATTTTTAATTGAAAGACCAAAAATATCTTCTCCTCTAAGGAGAGCCATAATAATAATAAACTTGAGAGGCGGCTTCCTCCATTGAACATCTGCCAGCGACACCCAGATCCATTGTGTCTCACAAGGAATCATATTTTTATGTTAAATTTTTTTCTTATTTCTATTCTCGAAAAGATAATTTTAAAATTCTCTTATGCATTTATCGATTCCTTTAAGTCGTTACCTATGTATTATTATGTATTATTATGTGCAATAGTTTCCCATCTCTATTCAAACAGCGTCGATATTTTTACGGAAATGGATATACGATGCCAAAGAATCATGTTTTCCATTGAATCGTATATCGATATACTATACTAATCTATAACCATGAGTGACAGCGTTACATCACTATCTGTTCTCCGCTAAAACGTAGTTCCGCATTGAATCGATATTACGACAAGGCTAATTTCGAATATAAAAAAACAAAATATAAAAAATCGACAGTTATACAAGGTGTTTTTGAAATAACGCCCATTAATCATACAGTGCTATTCCTATAATAAAAAACTGAGTCGAAAAGTCTTCTACTACTTTGCAATATTTTTTTTTTTAGTTTCTTAATAAGCAAAATCAAAGTGTAAGAAAACTTTAAGTTCTTTAAGAAACATCTTCAAAATATTTCATAAAGAACATTGAAAAATATCTTAAAATTGTTTTATCCATCGATTTTATCTGCTATTTATTCGGCAATGTTTAGAAATTAATATCTCGTTAACTATTGCGAAAATTGCAAAATGGTACAGAACTTTTCGACTCAGTTTTTTTATTAGGAATAGCACTATATGATTAGTAAGCATTATTTTAGAAACATCCTGTATATCATATGTCACTTCCGAAAAATAAGTACATAGAAAATATTCGTATACTTTTCACTCTTATGTTTTTCTCACCCTTATATATGGTGTCGTAAAACAATTCGCGAGCAATCGAATAGAATGAGGTCTATAATCAAACGACCAATAGCTTATCGTGCACAATCTGTACCGAGGTTTCGCGATCACTCAAAGGATATACTGCGATAAATCAGTCAGAATTAACTACAGAGATCGTGACGGCTTTCCTGGCTCAATATTCGGACTTAATTTTGATTTATGCGCTGATATATCCGCGAATAATGCTACACCGTATAAAGGTAATTATATTATCCCGTACCCTCAGAAAAATTGTCTATCATATTAACAAATATTTAAAAAAAAGGAAAAAGAAAAATCTATTCATTATTCTAAGTCAAACTTCATTAGAATAAGTAAAACCGTACATGTTCAGAGAGATTTAAAATCTAAATCATTATTTTGTAGGTTTGAATCAAATAATGCATGAAGGTATAACTTGTGAAATTATCTACTGTAAAAATTTCGATAAAATTGTAGGAACAAACTATGTTCAGTGCGATTCTATTGCATTATTTTTTTACTTAAACAATAATAAAAATAAAATATTAAAGGCTATTAACCTTCCAGAGTTGACGTCAACACAATGTTGGACCTATAAAATCTATTTGATTTATATTAATTAAAAGATACTAATTAATTTCAAGGAATCGAAGTACACAACTAATACAAAAAAGATTGAATACTGAAGCCATGTGTTCCGCGAGTTATTTCTGTGTCTCGACATCATTAGAACGTCAATGTTTTGTGAACATTTTCGTGAATATTGCAGTTTATTTCATCAGAGCAAGGAGCAGCCTGATATTGTAAAATCAAGTGTAAAAAATGAGATAATATAAAGAATAATACTAAATATATTTTAGTAAGAATACGTTGATACGGGATGTATCTTGGAGCTTGTATAATAAACTCTTATAAGTGGAAATACATGCGATCAAAAAAATGCCGAGCAAAAATACGGGAGCACGTAATATCAAAAAGAGAAAAAGATGGAAAATAAAAATTCAAGTAAAAAATAGTATCGCTTTAGGGCAAAGGGCACAAGTTAAAAATAGCGATGGAAACATTTATATAATATGTGAATAAATGATTTTACAACTTTTATTCACTACAGAATTTTTTTGTGTATTTAAATATTTTAAGCTTCTTATAACTGTTATTTTTTTTAAGTATTCGCTTTTTAAGATTATACAAATAATAAAATGAATATGTATGTAAATATATTTTTCTTGTTCTCTCTCACACACAAATATACACGAATTTATATTAATAACTAATTAATTCTTCAAAAACTAATAACTTTATAATTAAGTTAAATAAACAAATTACTATTATAGAATATTATAATTACATATTATTTCATGATTAATATTAATGGTAAACAATATTTAAAAATGATATGTAAATATTATAAAATATAAACCGTGCAACTTTGAGTAATCAAAAATTTCGCGGCCTAGTTTCCGAAAATATTTACTTTACAAAAATTCAAAACTGAATTCATGTTATGGACAAACTAACTTTTCCATGCATAATCTGACATAAAATAAAGCAAAGAGACTACCACGAGGCTAAATTCACGCAAATGTGTGGGATAGAAGTCAGGCTCGTGATGTCAAATCAGATTTAAACATGAAGGAAGTATATCCGATTCTTAAAGCGCTGTTGTTTTACGGATATTTACTAATTTTTTTTATTTCAAGTCGCCCAAGGAAAATGATGTCTTCTTCGTTTCAAGAAGATTAAATTTGAGAATAAAGATTGAAAGACAGACAAGAAAAAAATAAAGAAAAGTGATAGGATTTTTTGTTTGATTCTCGCTAAATAATTTTCTTCGTTCTGCACATCGCATGACATGCAAATGCGAAGTAACCAGAAAATCTAAAAAATACAGAGATAGATAGATAGAAAAAAAAGTAGAAAGAAAAAGAAAGAGACAGGGCACATATATTGATGTTATGGAAAGAATGGTTTTACTGAAATATCTAAAAATTCATCTAGATACAGATCTATAATAAAATAACTTTGTTGAACTATCAAGATAATTATAAAGTAAGATACTTCACTAGAATATCAACATTGTTCATCATACTTGAGTTTTTCTATATAATTCTATATAATAAATCTTGATACTCTAATACAATTATTTTCAGATCTGTATCTAAATTTTAAAATATTTCAGCAAAGTCATCTATACTTTTCGTGTGCTAGAATTAAACAAGAAAAAATAAAATCAAGTAAATAAGAACAAATTCGAAACGTTGTAAGAAAATAAAAATAAAAAAAAGTTTGAGGTACAACAATCGTTATCACTTCAGAGATTGTACCAAGAAGATATCAAATCTTTCTACTGATCGAATCTGATTAAAATATAATCTCATCAAAATCTAATCTCTTATCTCAATCAAAATCCTATCTGATTCATACCATTCTTTCATTTCAACGTCTCACTTGATTCTTGTGTATGCAAAGAATTAAAATGAATAATGATACATAGCTCAAATTCAGACGCAGATATTATACGAACGGCAGAGAATATAGTTTCTGTTTACGTTCTTCAAGTTTAGACTATAGTGTATTGCGACAGCTGGTTCGGGAACTCCTAGTGCTTGCGTATGAATGGTGCAGGGAACGAGCCAGATGACGTGCTGGCGAACGTATAGACGCACAAATGTGAGAAAGGAAGAAGTGTGATGAGAAATGTCTCTCGAAAGTCAAGTCGGAGTTACATCGCACAATCCCGAAAGGGTGAAAGAGGCGCGATAGAATACGAAGTTGAAGATCGAGAGGGAAAAGACCTGAGAGGAGAGGACCGGCATAACACAACGAGAGTGCGCAGGCGGCACTCACCAGGGTCACTCTCGTTGCACTCGCGTTCTGTAGCGGCGCGACGCGAGACGACGCAACGCGCCGCGACGCTGCCGATTCTCTTCTCCTGGCTAGACGCACTTCAGTGCGCCGCGAGAGCGCTTCGATACCGCTTGTTGATTTTACGTCTCCCGTCGGAGCGAGCAAGGCCGTGTCACAGATCGTCGATCGTAATAAAAAGTTTGAAAAAAAAAAGTAGTGAAAATAGCGGCCAAGAATTGTAAACAAACATCACAGTATGAAACGTGCCATAAAATAGAAAAACTGAAATATATATTTAACAATTGGCGAGAAATAGTGCGCCATTGAAATCATTTGGCTTTAAATCATCAGTATTCATCATATAAACTAAGAAATAGTCACCTATAAATTTATTAATGAGTGTATAATCAACGATAAATAATGAATGAGTAATAAACAATAAATAATAAGAAATAAAGATTCAAGATTATTAGTATAGATTTAATATGATTAGCAACTATGGTCAAATGGTCAACATTTTCTGGGCAATTAATTACTTGTAGTCGCCAGCCAGATTAATACCTACAAGTTTAATAGCGGTTCGAAACAGTCAATGATTGGTAATCATAACTCGAGCTTATACGTGTACGCTTACTGCGAATTAGCAGTAAACGGAAATTAATTCCAATCAAATTCAAGCCTATTAATATCATTAATCGTCAATAGGATTATTAATAAAATAAGTAAAGCCTGATGCAATCAAGGTGATAAGTGCTACTAATAAAATCTTAAAACTTCATTAAATTCTACTATAGAGATACAAATACAAATCAATATGTACCACTTAACGCGAACTTTAATAATAATAACTTATAATCGTTAACAAGAGAAGAATATTGTGAATTAGCACCAAGTGACGTGAACATCGACATTTGATATATTTACTTCAGAGTAAAGTTATTGTCCTTTTTTTCAAAAAAATGAAAAAATTACTGGACAACTACCAAAAATACTCTGGGGATCAAAACTAATCAATCCAAAAAAAATTTTTTCTAGAGAAAAACCTGAGATTTATCTGAACTGATCAAAGAAGTTTCATGAGATAATCCTTCAGGGATAACAAGTTTCTTTTCCTTTTTTTTTTTTTGGAAAATAAAGTGATTCGTTCATAAAAAAACGAGTGTATTAATGGATAAGTTCATAGGGATACTCAAGTCGTATAAAAGACGATCATCCAAGAATTTTTATAAAAATTAAAACTAATCTTATTTAAGACTCCAAGAATCCTCGGATTATTAACTTTTTCTATTTTTTCTGATTAAGATGGATTACGCGATACAACAATAAAGAAACAAGTTAAAAATTTTCTTCCAAAAATAAAGGATTTACTTTAAAAAAAAATGCTTTGATTTTTTTTGTAAATGGAAACCGGGTTTACTAACTCTTTGATTCAAAGTACACTCGAAAATACAGAATCGTTAATTTGCAAATCAATTCAATATAAATTCTAGAAATGTATGATTCACTAAAGCGAAAAATAACTAACCGAAAAGTTAAGTGATTAAATTAAGTGAATAAATCATTGATTGATGTGTTTGTGGACAATATTGGAATGCTAAGAAATTTTCGAGGAAGGCGGAGTGATTCATCGATGAGCAAGGACTGATGTTATCTTTGAGTGTGGAATTTTCGAGACATTCCCCAAATTTTCGAAGAAAATGTATTAACAGAAGAAGTTCTTCGATATATCTTTCCTGCTTTTAATAGACAAAATTGTGATTAAATTCGATATAGTGGAAGTGATTCGAAGTATATTCGATTCCATATGCTCCCTCGAACAGACACGCGACTCACGGTAGTGAAAATGCCAGATGACGCAATGATAAAGTTCGAGTGTCGCATGATCGATGAGAAGACTAACGACAGGTGATTATGCAGGTGAAATCGAGATTTCATGAAAGATCTCGTTGCGTTTGCCATGGACGTGACACTCTATTAATAGTTTCGCGAACAAAATCTCGATCACATTCTATGCGAACAACACAACAATTTTGCGATCAAATAGCATGCGATGCAATCGTGAATTAACACATATTTTTCGAGCGATATTTTGAGATAATCATGATAATCTCTGAGAATTGATAATAACATTTTGTTTTTTTTTATCGTACGAAAATCTTATAATTAGACATTTTATTTTGTCTCGGTACCAAATTAGATTTGCCAGCGTAATTTTGTCGCAGGTATTTAAAATAGATTAAGAACCATTCACAAAAGCTATTACAAAACTAAAATTCTATGCATTTGTACTATATAATTATCAGTCAATAAGATAATATTTCTTATTAATTATTATTGAAATTTAGATTGTATATTATTAACTAATTCAGAAAAGTTTACTTAAAATAATTTAATTATATATGATACTTTAAAGTTAATATCGATGCAAATGTATTGTTGCAATAATAATATGCGTGTATATACAATACTGTACAATATAACAATTAAATTCAAACAAGAATCTTTGAGTCAAATCTTTTTCCACAAAAAAGAAAAATAATAATATATAAACATTAAATAAATGTTTAAAACACATATACGTGTATATTGTAGATATTAATTTTGAAAATAATTCATATAACAAAAATTTATATCTAATTTTTTATATATAAACCAGTGCATTAAACTCGTTTTCCATTAAAAATAAGTATGCTTTGTCTGAAAAAATGTTAATCACATCGTGACAATATATATATATATATAAAAATCTAGTCAGAAATTTTACTTTAGATAGAAACTTTAGAACATTCTTAGAGCATATTATGCATTATCAATTATAAGTCGGGTATTCCCTTATAATTGCGCATGAACTCATGCATTGAAACAGAAAATGACTTCTTATTTAGGAGCTTCATAATAATGATTACGACTTTTATATATTTTGCTTATACGAGCACAATTTCTTATTACGTATATATTTACATTTCATATTTTATAATGTTATATAATGTAACCTACGAGGGGACCTATAAATTTTATGAAAAATCAGAATTTATATCGAAACAAGTAATTCATTTCAGATATTCATTTCTTTCACGTCATTTTTCTCATCATATTTAACAAGATCGTTCAATCACCAGTTTAACCCACAAATTAACCCTTAGAGCGCTTGCCAAGTTGTCGATCCGAAAAAAATGTTTTTCCTTCTTCTATAAAAGCTTCTTGACACGTATTGAAAAATCTCTATATATATTCTCAATATTACTTGACGTTGAATATTAAAAATAAAATAATTACAAAGTAATCATAAGAAATTATTTTAAAACACCTATAAAATTTATTATAGGTGTTTCGCAATTCTATTTTTAAAAAAGAAATTCCTCTGATATTAAATACGAAGCAAAATTATGTTAAATTCAAATTATCAAATAAATAAATCGTTAAAATACCAAAACAATTTGATGTTATAAACAAATAATAATTTTATTTAAAGAAATCTTTAAATGTGCAATTTTAATTTTAAGTATACATTTATTGCGATCTTACATCCTTATATTAGCGTAACGTAATAAAGTCAAATATAGGAACTAAACATGGCGAAATGATCGTGGTGATACAAAACGAGAAAAATGACATGAATAAAAAATACCTAATTTTTTTTCGAATAAATTTCTCTGCAAAAATATGTAATCGCAAAAATTCTTTGACGAGATTTATTGCGATCTCAAATTGCACAGCGTAACGAGAAAGCTTCGGGAACTAAACGTCGCAAGCGAGATTGAATTATAAAATGGCAGAAAAAGCAGTAAAAGTCAAGTGACAAATTACAATTATTATTATTACAATAAAGAGAATCATGATTTTACATGAACTTTATAAATCTCAATCATATCATATAATTAAGCAATGTAAGATAAGAGGTAAATATTAAAAAAGAAACAGAGAGAAAAACATACGGAGAATTACACAAGTAACGAAGCATTCGTTCAAATGGCATGATCTTGAATTCATGATCAAAGATCTGCAGCTTCAATCGCCAAAAGGAAATTATGTTATATGTTCTACTCCAAATATAAATCACTTAACATTATGACTCGAAATGTGGATAACTACATTTAATTTCTTTATCTATAATAACTTTAATATTTGATTTCAAATAAAATTATTTCAAAAATTAGTTTTATTAAAAAATATATACTATTAAAGTAATTAAATAGAGACACCAATTAGATTGTGATCAAAAATAATTAATTTTGATAAAATTAATATAGATTATATCTGATTAAATTAATACAGATTAAAAGATATTCTAAATTCTGTAAAAGATATTTTATATAATATTTTTATCGATATATCTTTAAATATATGTAATTGATACCTTCTTAACAAAGTTCTTAATTTTCGATATAAATTATTTTCTGTTGAAATAAAATTAATTTTATAAGCAATTTTTTTTTAATTCCTTTATTACTATTGTAGTTTCATATTTTTAGAATAAAAATCTAATTCTAATTTATTGATTATTTTACAGCTATTTCAATCTTTATCAAACAATGATTGTTGAAAATGTCTTGTAGAAAAATTATAAAAAAACGAAACTTTAGTTGCATTATAGTCATGAATAATCGACGACATATAACCGACATTTAAAGACAGTAATAAAGCAAGATCTCTAAGGATTCATAGCTCATAATATCTACATTTGCACGTGCAGATCTTTTTAGATTATTAACCCTCAGAGATCGAGAGATACTAGTTATCATATAAATAACCAGCTATGATACAAATAGGAGCATTTATGTGATCGATATTTTATGATAGAATCAATAGATTTATGCATTAGAAGCTAATTAATTATAATTAATAATTTTTTTATTAGATTAAAATTACACCTAGGAAAATATTCTATAATATCTGCAATGTTTGTAATATTTCAGGGATGAGTAATAACTAATTAAAAATGTTAAAAGTTGAAAAAAAAAGTTAAAAAGTTAATAACTTTTAATTTAACATAGTTAATTTTAAATGAATTAAGTTTTAACTTAATTTAGTTACTTCTAAACTTTAATTTATTAACTTTTTTTAAATTAAAAATGTTTCTATTTCTCTTAATGCTAATGTTTTTTTTCTATAAAGTCAAACATTAGAGAATTATTTAGAAAAAGTTTAATGATTTTATGATGAGAGATCTATAATAAGAGTTACATCATACGGCAACTAGTTTTTATTGACTTGCTAAATTTTGTAAATTTCCCGCTTTTATTTAAATTAATTTTAGGTATAATAAACGTTATATTTCAGCAACATAAGAAATAAATCTTAGATGAAGAATTGTTGTAGAATAGTACTACACATCCACCCATTTTCTAAATTTTTATGTATAATTTTTTGTAACAAATATATATCTAGTCTATGTAGTCGTAAACATGTATGAGCAGTTTCAGAAGTTAAAGAAAGTTAAAGATTAAAGAAAGAGAAATAATACAAACATATACTCTTCTCTTTCAAGATCTTAACAAAATCTTATGATGTAACTCATATAAGTAACTTACATGTGAATATAAAATTAAATTTACCTAATAAAATAAATTTATATTTATAAGTGTTATTTAAAGTAATCTCTTTTAAGAAAAGGACATTCTGAGCTCAAAAATAATTTTTTTTTAAATTAACTTTTTAAGTTAATTCAATCTTAACTTAACTTTTATTAAGTTAATTCTTTATTCCTTCAATTTTTAATTTAATTTTATTAATTTTATAAACCACTAACTTTAACTTAATTTAATTTTAAAAAAACATTAACTTATTCAACCCTGAATATTTGTGATATCTAATTTCTAAAATTTTATTAAGGAAAATTTACTCACAGATTAACCACATAAAGCTCTCGCATCATCTACTTGTGCATTTGAAATTTATTAATAGAATCGTAAATCTTCTAATTTTTAATATTCTAATTTTTAACTGTAATATTTCTAAAATTTTTTCAAAATAAATTTTATTTCAATTTAAAAAAAAATTGATAATAAATATAAAAAAAATAACACAAAAAATTGTTACATCTCCACATATTATTAAATCCTTTCTCAATTTTTTTATATCTTTTCAATTTAATAAATTTTGTAACAAAATTCTTGTTAAAAATTAATTTTTTTAAATTTAAAAGAAAAAAAATTTTCTTATTTCATTTATAAAATTAATTTATAAACCTTTATGTGGTAATATGGAAGAGAACGTTTCACACAAAATGTACAAAAAGAAAAATCTACTTCATCACGGTAATCCATGTTGTTACTGCCATTCCGTGCGCATCGTTCTTTCAAAATTTCATTAGCGAACTTAACAAAAGCCGGATCCGTTTTAAACTTCGTAATGGCTAATTAAAGAAGACATGATCGCCACGCTTTTATAGCTTAAATTGTTATAATTGCATTGACAAAATAACTGTGTAAAACTAGAGCAACCTTTAATAAATTATTGAAAATTTAATTTCATCAATATACTTTTCGTTCTGTAATAGGATTAACATAATAATAGCAGATGCACGTAAATGGCAGCTCAACGAAAATGTCGTCAGTATTTTATTCTTTTTATTATGTATTATTCTAATCTCATCGAATGACATGAAATAAGACAAAAATTATGTAAATTATCGGGTTTCTACAATTCAAAATTTTTTGAATTCTGATTATTATACCGATTACAATTATCACTGAATATTTTATGATTGCATTTAATGACATACACTTTTTGCGGCTTTTGAAATGTGCTCATAAGAATTTATTGGTTAATTTTTTTGTATAAAATATTTTCTAATCTTTTAATACAAAAAAACATTCACATTACACGATAATATAATATTTAATTAAATACATATTTTAATGTAATACAATTTAAGGTATTTTAAATATCTAAGTAATTTTACGAATTGTTAAAAACAAAATTAATTTATGAAATCAAATCAATTATTGCAAATTGTTGGGGGTAAATTTTCGTCTGACCGAGTAAGCTGACACGAAGGTGGATATTCCTGCGGAGTAATTCGATCTCGTTTCACTTTTCCAAAGTTGAATTTTTAACTCCATTTTGCACGCAATCAACCTGCTATATTCACGAAATGTTTTTTGGCGATATTCCTCTCCAGATCAAAGCGAACGAATGAAAAATCAATCATGCGACTAATGTGTAGCATAAATGAATTCATTCACAAGTGTTGAAATGTGCCCTCGCCGTTACATCACGATGATCACCGTTGCAACCATCGCCATTGTATTCTCGCCATTGCATTCCCGCCGACTTGTTCCATTGTTCTGAAACACTTGCTCGCGCTGATGCATCGATCGCGGGAAAAGCACAGTTAATTGCAATCGTATGCTAATTAACTTCTACAATCACGGTGTACCCAACGTGATTTGGATGAGCGAGAAATACAAAACGGAACCGATCGTTTGCCGTGCCGTTTCGCTTGAACGCGTATAGGAAAAACACGGCTAATTGCACATCGATATGTTAACGCGATCTCATTTCACAGCACTCTCGACGTTCATTATATTTGCGAGACGCTCGGAACAAGAATTCAAGCAGAACATAAGTCATCATGACATGAAAATGGCGCCAAAATCATTCTATAAGTCACTTTTTAATCATTTATCGTGACATTGTTCTTGTTGAGACGCGACGATCACTTCAGGCGACACGCCTCGACAACAGAAAATTCAATTCGCGTCGTAGTAGTATATACGAGGAATCGAGAATCCGCGAACCAAGTCGAACCAACAAATTGATCGCCTTCGTGTGTCGATGTGAAAAATATAGTGTTTTCCACTTACAATTAATGACTCAATTGGCTCAAGTCGACACAAAACATTGTTCTATCTTTCTTGACGTGGAATGAATGAAACAATGAGAAACAAAGACAAAACAATACTTTTGGCGATTTGTGTCACGATGGAAACCATTCACAGTCCTAGTGAAAATAAAAATCGGAGCATAAGTCGATAATAGAAGCATAAACGAAGCTTCTAAGAGGCAAAAATTGAAACAACGGAAACGTCTCTTTTATGTTTCGTTCAATTTTCGTCTCCTAAAAACTTCTCTTACATTACTCTCCCATAATTGACTTATGCTCCGATTTTTATTTTCAGGGAGCCCATCTCATATTCTCACTCGATTCCGTACTTCCGCGTATCGCGGCTTGTGCTTGCAAAAAGAAACTGGAGATAGTATATAATTCATAACACTTAAGAAACGAATAATAGTTTGAAACGCGACGTGCTACGGTGTGACGTCACGACCGTGACCATCATGCGAGTCAAAGTAAGAGACAAACGTGCGTTACACGAATAATTTCGCAAATAAATCCATCGTTGCGTACGTGCGCGCGCGCGCGCGCGCGCGTGTGTGTGTGTGTGTGTGTGTGTGTGTGTGTTTGAAAGAGAGAGAGAGAGAGAGAGATCCTGGAAGATCTCAGCTTGTTTACATAATAATCTAATCTCGATTCTGCCCCGTTCCGATAATCCCATGGGGATCAAGCCATTCTCACCGTTACGATACATTTGAGCTTCAACCTTACCTCGCTCGAGCATTAGTTTCTCCTTTAGTTTTGAGAAGAGAGAAGAGAGAGAGGAGAGAGGAAAGAGAGAGAATGGGGAGGGAGGGAGAGAGAGAGAGAGAGAGAGAGAGAGAGAGAGAGAGAGAGAGAAAGAGACAGTTTCCGCTTATTTCACGCGGAATCTGTCTCTTTCTCTCTCGCACTGTTTCTCTCGCAGTCGAACGCGAATTCACGCACGATAAAACGTCGAGTAGAGCGTTCGTTCTCACTATTCATTAACTAACACGCGATCGTATTTAGCAGTGCTTTTTTTTGTGAACGTGGATAAAATGGACAATGGTACACAGCTTAGTATCAGAAAGCGACGAAGCGAGTAACGGTACATTACGGTGGTAAGTAAATTCAATCGTCAATAATAATGGCGCAATTATTTACTTTGCCCGGAAAATGCTGCAGTATTGCCACATTATAATAATCGCATTGACGCACGATGCATTGACATGAATTTGTTTATTTGTTGTCTGTCATATGCGGTTGTTTTTCTTTTCCCTCATGGATGTGAATTGATCAAATAACCAAAAGTTATAAGAAACGTTATTTATTGAATGTGTCTCATATATATGTATATATATATATATGTAATAAAACAGTCAAAACACACACGCAAATACGGCGAGCGTATAATAAAATAAAATTTACTTAATCGTTGACTTGCAATAAAATTTACGTTTTGTATTTTAAATCATCGAAGACAAATTCAAGGAATGAATATCTCTCCAGTCATAATCTTGTTTGCATTATAAATGAACGCTAAATTTCGAAACATAATAAATTTGCTTTTATAAACGCACCGTTTTAGAAATAAAATGCGCAGTATGCATTGTGCTCTATTTTTTTCCAGTCCATTCATGTAGATACATGAGGCGAGATATTTTACGAGTAACAAATCGATCTCTCGATAAGAATCATTTCACAATTGTCCCCCGGAGCAGCATCCATGATTATAAATCCCATCTGTTATAAGACACAAGGGAGAGACACCTTTTTCTCTTTTCATCTCTCTCTCTCTCTCTCTCTCTCTCTGTCCCTCTCGCATACGCGCGCACATAAAAACTACTTCGCTTTATTTTTTGCAACATCTCAAATTTAAAGGAAGATAAATTGGAGCAAACCTCTTGATTTGGCTTTTGTGGTCGATAAGAGAACACTGAAAAGATTGTTGAACTACACAAAAGACTACACAAATTGTTAGCCATGGGATTCTTTGAAGAACTTAAATTTTTTTCATTCGACATCCCCCGACAATATCATTTTTATTATGATTTTCTAATTAGCACGATTATTACAAAGAAGGGAAGTTTTGTGACAAACATGAGCTTTTTAAATATTGTACTGAACTGCAACTTAGAAGCTATTTGACTGAATCATACACTTTAGTAGCGCACGTAAGTCCTTTTACATCCTTTATGAAACAAAACAAAAAACAAAATTCAATTTCTAATTAATTATAAAATTGGATTTCTTTCTTAACTTTCAATACAGAAATATTAAAATATAATTTATAAAATGTAATAATGTTGAAAGTTATATGTATAAGGATATATGTATGAAAGAATATAAATAATAATATACTTAATAAATAATAATTAACAAGTATGTTTTTACTAAAGCAAATAAAACTGATAAGCCTGATAAGTTTTACGTGCTAAACAAAATTTTGCATTAAATATAAATATAAAATTTATAAATAATTTTCTATTACAAAGTCATAAACAATGTTTCAATCTTTATTAAAATCATCTTCAATGTGTTAATCGTTTAATAATCAAACTAAACAAATAGATATTCCAATAATAGATATCAATGTAACATTTAAAATAATCGCACTTAAAAATCGGTAAATTCCATATTAATGTTGTAACAGTGTTGAACTATAATATGAAATATAATATTGATTTTTATTTTACAAATCTAGAAATCTTTGAAATTTGTGATAAATATACTTAATAAACAATATAAAAAATATGTAAATAACAATATAATAATTTAATTATTTAATTATTTTTATAAAAAGAGACATGTTTCATAGAATTGAGATTTCACAACTTGAGCGACAAAATTTTATTTTATCAAATTTGTGTAAAATAACTCTCGATAAAAACAGATATTCTGCTTGATTACAACAGACCAAAATTACTCCGTAATGTTGTACAATCAGGAAAACATTCATCACTTTTGAAGAGCTTTCACCGCAACCGCGCTCAAGTTATTCATTGCACGTTTACGTGATTTGGTCAAATTGCTAAGTGAATATTTTTAGCGTACGCTTCAAATCAGTCAGAAGGAACACATCCTTACGAATCTAAAACACAATTTGCTACTGGCAAATTAAAATAGTATCTATATATGCTTCAATTACAGCCAATTTATTTATTAAATGGAAAGACAAAAAAATGGAAAATTTTTTACAGATTTTATTGCAACTTTATAAAAGTACTAATCCAGTTTAAACAAATATCAAAAGAAATTGTGAAATACTTTATAAAAAGAATATTTTTAATGAAACAAAATAAATTAAAAATCTAAAAAGTTTAATTAAATTATGTAGATTTTATGTATAAGTCCTAAAAAATTTTACTTTGCGATTCAGAATAATCTCTACAAATAAGCCAATATTAAACGTTTCATGCTCATTTTAATTTTACCAACGTAATTTGATAATTAATTAACTGAGAATTATCATGAATATTCCGAAAATATAATGGGCTACCTTTAATAACGCGTAATTTTAAGTGTTTTGGAATCTATATGAAGGATTGCTGCAAATCATTCGAAATTGTTGCAATAATTTATGTTCATAATTTATAATTAATCTTTTGCTATTCCACGTTCATTTACATGCAAATTACGAATATAAATTGTTGCAACAATTTTAAATTAGTCTTTTGAATTCTCCGAAAGTAAACTTTTAATTCATAATTTTTTTTCGAATTGAATTATTTTGTTTATTAAGAGATAATGAATGGAATCGCAGTTCTAAAGAGAACAAGACGATTCGTTTATTTAAATAAAATCGTTTTTCTAGAAGCGAATTGACATTGTTGTGTAATATTATAGTTCACTAATAATTTCTCATGCATACACATTTAATGAGCTTATTTTCGCGCAATGATTGAATTCCGCTATCGTTTATACATTTTGAGAGCATTAATAAATTTTTTATGTCGCCATTTGCAACGTCGACTAACAATGAACATGATTATTTTATTCGTAATAAATGAGAGAAAAGGTAATTATTTCGGTTAAATTATTTACAATATAAATTATCGATACGAGAATAAATGCGGTTTTATCTTTTATTATTGTTTTATGTTTCGCTGATATAATTAATGATTCTGTTAGATATTTTTAGAAAGGAAGATGCATCATTGTTAACTTGATCGCTAATTTAGATAAATATATTCGAGCAGTATTTCATCATTAATGAAACTTGTTAAGAAACGAATAAAAAAATTTTAGAAAAAATTAATAAATTCTTAATTAAAAGAAAAAAGTAAAATTAAAGATCCTGCAAACGTTACAGAACGATGTATAATTATGGTTTATTGTACGATCGTGAGAAAGAGCTTTGTTAAATATACATTAGTGATGAATATGAATTCATTAAGTATGTTTTAACCATTACTGGTCCTTTCTTTATTGAGATTTATCGTGTCACCTCTCTCTGTTCGTTAAAATAATCAATTCTACACGGAGAGAATTTTTTCTTAGAGTTTACCTTGAAAATATGATAATCGTGGGACAATGTTGTATTTCGAAGAATTTTAATGTAAATCTCTCTCATTTATTAATAAAACTACAATAAAGTATAAAATAAGTTTGATTAATTTTACTGAAGTGCATGGTAAAAATCTTTAAAATATTGTGTACCACAACTATCATATTTTCAGGATAAATTTTAAAAGAAAATTCTCTCCGTGTATACATAATATTCCGCAATGTAATCTCATATGATGTCATTTCTATGATTTGCACATTTGATTCGATATCGTCGCAATGGAATATTCGTTCACTCGACGATTGATACAATTGATCACATCTTACGAAATTACTTGTGCATCTCTGTTAATTAATATGATACGAAAGATGTGACATGTACACAGTAATAATAATTTGTGTTTATCCGCGAATAGCATATGTTTGATTCTAATATACGTACGTTTATCTTTAAATTAATATGCTTGATTTCATATCTTTATCTAACGAAGTTACACAGACAATCATAGATAAATGCATCACGTACACGAAGAACATAATACATTGTTGTTGCAAGCACGTATCGTTTTATTATTAGTTCGATTATTTTTAATTTTAAACATAAGCTTATATTTTAGAACAAAATAACAATATTAATAACATATTATTTTTTCTCTAATAGACTTCATAATCATAAAGTTATAAATTAAGAAATTTTTTTTACGAATGACATCATAGACTATAAATGAATAATAAAAAAATATTATTCTCTAATTAATTGTAGGTAACTTTTAGTCGAATCCTTTCCTTTTCGAAGTTTTTTCAAAGTCTATCGAAATGTTTAACATTAAAAATAAACATATGATTTATGTTCAAACATTGATATTTGAAATATTTTGAAATAGAATCATTGGAATACTAAAGTAATATATTATATATTCCACAAAGCATCGTGCTCGCTTCCCAAATTATCTAAGAAGAGCCAATATATATTATGTTACATATTTCTATCCATAAATCCCATATATCGATTTTCATCAATTCAAAATTGGAATCTCTTTGATTTACAATAAACCGAACTTTTGCCACAAATAATAATAATTACAATGAAATAGTGCCAGCAAAGCGTCGCAGTTATAATTTACGTATGTTAATGCAAATGCATTGTGAACGCGTGCTGCTAAATTCCGATTATCTCGATCGCTCACCGCATTACCGAATAACTAATGTCGAACGCGTAAACTCACCATGGAGAACGCAAAGATCATACATTAGCATACATGTCAATAAAGGAGGCATCTCTTGATGTGAAATAGGATAATCCTGTTGTAGCGGCTCTATTAAAAGTGTCAGCGAATATTATGTTTCATGATTGTACTCATTAAGCTGCACCTAGGAATGAATTTCGTGAAAATTTAAGCCTTTTTCTTTTTGTAAAAATGCAAATACGTGAATTTAGTAGAAGTAAATATCTGGGAAAAAATAGTAACTTCTACAATGATTTTTCAAATTTTTTTATTTATTGTACATCATATACAAAACAATTTTGATACTAATTTTTCCTCTTTTTTAATTTTATAATTTTAATTTATAACGTTATAATTACGCTTCTGTTCGTTCAGTTATTTATATAAAACTTGACCTATGGAGTAATTTGATAATATTTTATATAAATCTGAGGTCAAAAACAAAAAATTCAAATTGATAGATTCAATATAGCGGACTCAATCTGAAAAAAAATTTGATTATCATAAAACTCGATTTTTTCGGGAGGTTAATTGCGACATCAAGTTACTAATTTCGCTTTTAAAGTTTGCCAGTGCTACGTAAACAATTAGTACTGATTTTCAAATTGATTTTCTAACTCTGATTTCGAACCAGCCTGTGATATTAGATTCTTCTTTTTCTAGATAGGAGGTTATTGTTCTTTTGAAATTCGATATTTTCAGCTATATGTTTAAACTCAGAGATACTCCTAAACCGAATTTAACGATAATCTACAAGTCATTTTTTGAAATTTGAATTTTAGAATTCAAGAGATCAGAATTAAAATTAGCGATTCCGAAAATCTTTGGAAAGAAAGATCTGTAAATTATTTTGTTAGAGAACAATTCTCAAAAAGTTAATAGAATTCATAAATATAGATGTACGCTACATGAATGTAGACAATAGTATCGCATTTGAACGAATATTTATTTCTTCTTTCGTTTATTAAAGTTGGAATAAAGTTTATTGAGTTTGAGTTTTATTCAGAACAGTTAATTTATATGGAAGCAATCAAATACTGATACTAATGAAATTTTTATAGTCATACAGAATATTTCCAGTTTTTCTTTTAATTATCGTGTTTCTAGTTTGCATGGTATGATTTATGAACAACATTTAATATACGATCTGTAAACAGCATTTGACATATAGATATATGATGAATTTATAACGATACGTATGAAATTTATTATAATTATAAAAAATGAAGAGAATTTCTTTTTCTTTTTAATATTACCTTCGCAGATTATGTATCATATATCACACCTTTGTATTTTTCATCATTTTTACGTTAAGGCTACCTACTTACATTTAAATTGGAAGAAAGCATATAACAACTTATATTAAACCTTCAAGTTGCTCATTAATTACAAATATGCGATATAATGCTCCATTTCCTATTTTCTAAACAATATTAATTAAACTAAACCGCTATATATAATTATTTTTTCCAAACTATTACTAGTGCGATGCACCCATCGGCTAAATGATCTTTGTACAAAAAAGGCCTGCTAATAGAACATGAAAATGAATCTATTGGAACACTGTACACTAAATATCTGAAATAGGTTAGCCAAAAAATGATAAATATAATCTCGCCCGCAATTCGTTTTGCCGTATATAACAGACAATAGCTTTTTTAAACAGGTTTACGATCTGTTTACAAGCTCTAGGAAACACGTGTTTTGTTTAGTTTGCACATCTTTTTAGCAAATTCATAAAGTTTTTTCTATTAGTAAAGTTACTTTGATATAGTTACTTTGATATACAATATACAATATATTACGCGATTTTATCAAATGTATCGAACATTAATGAAGAATATACAAAGCTATCAAATATTTCTTTTCGATTTTTATAAGCTCGAGATACATTGCAGTATAGATTAGAAATAAAACACTTATTTTTTTATAAGCTCTTAAATGTGAAACATTCCCTTCATAAAAGTCTTCGATTTTTTAAGTGTATATCATTAAAACGGTAAAAGTATAAAAAATTGTTATAGTGCCAATAGCAATTTTATGTATAATACATAATACATTTATATAAGTGTAAACTGTGTGTGTGTGGGCAGAAAGTATTAGGTTTACAAAACAATGAACAATATGCAAAACGCTATTTTATATTCTCTGTCTGAAATATCAATTTGGTTACTATGTGTACACAAATCAGGAAAAAACTTCATAGTTGGATGCTCGTTGAAGTCGCATCAAGCTTTACTGCTAATACTTATAATAATATACGAGCGATTTAAAAAATTATCACTCCGCAGAAAAATCTGCGCAAAAGAGAATGATGAAAATAGCTGTTGCAAAAAAAATTATGGAGAGAGTAAAAGATACGTTACCGACACTGACAAATGATTTCCGTCAAATTTCTGAATTTATATGAAGGGAACATGAGTGTGCGAATTTACGATTACAGTAGCGGAAACGATGATATAAGCACGAGATGAAAAATATCGTCTAACCCAATTTTTTTTATAGGTAGAATAGAATTTTTATAGGTAGAATAGAATTTCTAGCGAATATCTTATTTTTTCATTTTGTAAGGTCCATTAAACACATCAGTTTTTTTTTAATTTTTCAGAAAAGCGATGACAGATGAAAACTATTAGGTGTTAATAAAGGTGTGTATGAATTCAGTAGAATTATGATGTGTAGTATATACAAAAAGTGCTAAAAAATTCAACATTTATATGGTAGACAGTACACATCATACTGAGTAAAAAAGCTTTAGGTACATTCTATATAAAAGACAGCACGACACTTAGAGAAAAAGTGTCATGATGATAATTTATTTATCGCAATTTCAATGTTTTAATACTAGCAGAAAATCACTCTGCATTTATTTTTAAGCAAAGTTTCGGCTGTAATTTTTTCAATTTTAGTTTATTATAATAGTATAAACATGCGGAATTTTTTTTTATTTTTATGAGGAACTGTGAAAAACTGTGAAAAATGCTACTATCATTCTTTTTTTCATATTAATAAAATGTGTTAATTTCACGGATACCTAAAAAATGGAATCTGTGTTATCGACATTCTGTTAATATAAAAAAATAACGACAGTTCTAATAACACTTTTTAATAATTAGTTTTTAGTGATTTTTATATGTATACTCACGATATCTAATTAAGTTCAGCAATATCAAATTTTTATGCAGATTATTCTGAAGTATTATTTAAGTTACAAATTTGTCAAGGAAATGACTGCCGTTATTTGAGAATTATCGAAGGTAAATGCAAATGTGAACATTGCCTACAATTTAATAGAACATACGAAGGAATCGTATGAGAAATGCTTCCTGAAACTAATTTTCAGCGATAAGGAAAGAATAAAAAAGGGAGTGTACTGCTTTTAAAAAAGAAAAAGTTTAATAGTTTAATTCTTTGTCGTACTTACAGTATTTAAAAAGTCCCCTATATTTTATATTATGTTACTTTTGAAATGAACTTTAAAAATGCTTACATAAATAATCAATTTATACGATAAGGATACAATTATCTCTTTAATTCTTAGAATTATTATTTAACACAAGTTTGTTATAATTTAAATTTTTAATTACAATATTTTGATTTATGCCTTTTTGTGGAGTCTTGGAATTGATCTTTGTTTTTAAAAAATGTATTGAATTAAATTAATTAACGAAAAACGATTAGTAATATTTAGATGTATAAAAAAATGTTATAAATTTATATAATATTGGTATTTATATTAATTATAATGCAGTTTGTGTAACATATGGTCACCTACATCAGAAATTATATTAATAACTTTAGAAAGTTCGCGTATTTACTTATTATTTTATAAAAAAATGTTCTTTTTTATTAATAGGGAGAATAAAAGCATGTTTCCTACATTAAGGCAATGTAAAACAATATATAACAAATATAACCGTACAGTTCGATTACCTTCATTTTATGTAACGAAAAGGTAATTCTATCATTTTCCTGTTTCTTTCGTAAAATTTACTATTGTGAGAATATAATTTTTTTCAATGAATAGAGAAAGAGCCAATAAACTGAAATGAATGATTATTCTACACATTAATACATAAATATGAAAACATACAATAATCGCAAACGTTTCGATCTACAATAATGACATCCTCAAGAAAATATAAATTTTTAAAAATTATAAGTTATAAATCAAATCGTTAAATTGTGAATATATTAAAGCTTATGAATTGAACGCACAATATGTGCAATCATTTTTTGTATAATGTTTATGTTTCAGTGTGTATAATTAGACAAATAAACACGGTCATCCAGCTTGATTTAGCTCTTTTTCTATTTATTGAAATTTTTAATCTTCTAAGCCTTTGTATTAATTTTATTAATAATTCTTTTTGAGATTTAATGAGATTTAATGATGATTATACATAATCAATCCACTACTTTTAAAATAATTCTAAAAATATCTTCCATATTTGAATATTAAGATCATTTTCGGAAGTGCAAAAATTTCGCACTTTGTTATTTCGCACAATGTGTTCATAATTCGGCGAGCCGAACGCAATGGTTCGTTGAAAAAAATCATTGTGCGTCAGAAACGTGATCTAAAAATAATGCAAATTCATTTTCTACCCACGTATCTCTCAGTGAACATTTACGGCGAAGAAAATGACTGCACTGTAGGAGAAAATGGGGTGCAATCAGGCATCTTATCATTTATATTATGAGAACAATTTCACACCCTATTGCTCCGAGATCGTATTTAAGAATTGTTATCTTTCGAATATATGAAAAGACGTTCCGCTAAAATAAAAATACATATAACAGAAATACATATTACAAAAAATCGGATAATAACATCATGACAGAAAGTATAAGGTTTCTAACAAGTTCTCTCATAGCGACAGATAAAATGCAACTGAAACCGGATTGTTCCATTGTTTCTTGACAATGTTCCTGTAAAAAAATATTTTTGTACAAAAAGTTAATCTCTAAATGTATTGCTTTTATCTCCGAAATAAGATAGACGTGGAGTTTTGCAGCCAGTCAGATTATGTTTAACTTTTTCCATGAGAATATAAACTTGAAAAATGAATGAGTTTTCCTATGTATGCGATTTTGGGCAAAAAAATGAATTGTTGTTCCCAGATGGCTGTATGCAAATGAAACGAAAAAAGTTATATGGTCAACAGAAACACTTGATGACTAAGAATTTTGAATTTTTGTTCTGTTACAGATTTTAGTAGCAATTGTGCTATCCAGACTTTTATCATTTTTTCGATGAGGCGATATCAATTGTAAAAAAATTAATGAAATCAGCTGTAATTTGCTGTATCTGATTTAGTATGATCAAAATTATATTCTATCAGGTACAATATTTTATTCTATTACAATATTATAAAATGTCATATTATATATAGTTTGATTTATGCATATTATAATATTATGTATAATTTAATTTATAAAATTTATAATAATTTATAAAATTGATAAAAAACCAGTTTTGTTAAATTATAAAGTAAAATTACATTGCGATGTGGATTATATTTAAATGAACAAGTAAAATTTATATATGAATCTTCAGTTAAATGAACAAATCAACAAAATAAATTCGTCATAAGTCGGATTACAGAATCAGGCTAAATTTGTTGTTTTATTGACTTGGAGCTCATTGTACTTTCTGGTCAATTTACGATTTATGTACGAACTAGCATACAGATTATACTAACATGTAACACATTCAAATTTCAATTCACAAGGTTTCGCTTTGCGCGTTTGCAAGAAAATACATAAGCTGAAATTTCTAAATATAATACGCATTTTGATAACTTTGATAATAGGCAGGAAAATATGCTTATAAATTAAAAAAAAACCATTATATAGACACAATTATAGAGAAAAAAACAATTTTTGTAATTAAATAAAAAAATAAGCAATTCTGTATACAAATTTAAATAAAGATATCAAAAACATTTTAAAGATTTCAAAAAAACATTAAAAAAAGATTATATTCAAATATGTGTATGAATTTACATATTTTAAATTCTAGAATAGTGAATTTTAGTAAAAATTTATGTTTATATGAATTGATATAATTTAATATTATTGTAGAAATAACTCAATACAATAGTGCAATAAAAATGACATTAAATGGTCTCCATTTAGATAAAACAGAAAGTTCTTTAAATCATTATAATAGTATGCTCGAGATCTTTTAATTCCATCTACTTTTTCCACTTCCAGTGAAATGTGAAAAATCATGCTTTTTTAAATATGCTTAAGTAGAATTAAAGGAAGATTAAGAGACGATTTGGAGAGTCGCGTGAATATCTCGCGGAAAATCGGTAATTTTACTGAGGTGATTTAAAGGAGCGGAAATCTTAGAAGATTATTTAGCATTAAGATAATAAAGAATGAAAAGAATTAATTCTTTTTCTTTATAATGTAAAACATATTTAAACACGTTTTAGAGATAAAGATATTAAGCAAAAAGATTATGCCGTTATAAAATTAAAATATGAAAATTATATTTTTAATATGCTAAAAAGGAAAGATGTAATCCAACGTTATAAATTTTAACACTTTTGATATTTATCAGTTTTAGCTCGGAAAAAATAATTTTTTAAATACGTCGTCTTGCGGGAAACAACATCGAAGATGTTGAAGAAATATGTAAATAATTATTTAAAAATCTTGTTTTACAAGCACATAACTTCAAAAGCTTCTAAAAAGCACTATACTTTTCATCGTAATACAAAATTTTTTAGTTATAATCACGCATCGTTAAGCTGTGACGAAAAATTCCTCTGCTCGCACATCAGCGCACGTTAATAATACAGGAAAAATGATTGTTTCTCCACTCTATTATCAAAATTAGAAACAATCTTTGTAAGAATTATTTCAGGCACCTAAACAACAAATATTTTTGTTTAACTTTTCTTTTTAAAATTACACAAACTAGAGAAAGTTTTAAAAGTAATTAGATGAAAGTTAAAATTAAATTTAAAGGGAATTGTAGTACGTCATATACAATTAGCGTTTATTTTTATTACATGAAGTATAAAATATTTTTTTTAATAATTTTGCGAAAAAGGAAAACATTGTTATAAAGCAATTTTTTCAAAATAGAATTGTTTAAATTTATCTTAATCTAAAAATAAAATATTATACATTTCTAATATTTTTCTTTTTCGTTCCTAGAAACACAATTTTTTGTATATTATATACGCATTAAATAATTTATAATTATTAAATATATATTTAAATATTAAGAATAATTAATATATTATTATTATTTATAGGTCTTTTATGTAAATTATTCTAGAATTATTTTAATAGTTTCCAAGTTTATCAAATAAAATGGCCGAAGTAGATCAGATAATTTCGAACAGAGAATATCAACATTTCATCGAATTTATGCAGCCCTGATTGCAGCGAGCTGCCGTGCTCGTAAATCTCGAGATGAATATGTTACCGTTGTAAACTAGACTGCACTTGTATACTATCTCACGCTTATACAACACGTCTGACACTTCTCTCAGTCGTTCTCTATGAATGGTTTTCGCGATGTTAACGGTCTGATTCCTGCATGTTACACCGAAGAGTGGTTTACGCCGCGGTTTCTCGGAACCAACTAGTTAAAAGCATTACGATATTCTAACGAAGTAACGATCGAATCATATTCTATTAAAAAGGATCTTTATTCTCTTGGCGTAGGTAAAAGCGCTATTTTCTAAATTCGGATTTTCGTACCAATTGTGAATATAGATCCATTTTTTTACATATATTATATTTAAGATTCCTGTTCATTCACCATTGTTATCTCAAATTGTGACGTCAGAAATATTTTTTAATAAAATATTTGTAATCGATGTGTAGAATAGAATTGTAAAATGTACTATATACCGAAATTATCTCTTTGTTTTGAAAAGGAATTAAATCATTTTTATTTCTATATATTGTTAATTGAACAATTTGTCATAGCTGTGACTGTTGCTTCGTTATGCATAATTTATTTTCAACTATATGATCAGTTATTAATTAACGAAGTAAAGGAAGAGTATTTTTGATTTTGATATTTTATAAGTCGGTTTATCAAATTAAATATTATTTTATTAAAACATATATTTCCGTATTAATACATTTTGCAAAAATTTTCATTATTTTCTCTTTTGACGTCACAATCTGAGGTAGTATAATCTGAGGTAGTATAAAAGAACAGTCTAAATAGAAAATGATTATATCAAAATCCGATTAAATGTGCTACTTTAATTTATTTTATGATTATAATGCCACTTTTTATTTAGATACATATATATTTACCGGGAATTTATTAATCTAACTAATGCTTCTTGTAATAAAAAAAAATAAGAGACAAGTGGCGAATGAAAAATGTAATCATAATAGCATTTTTATGCTTCATTATAAATGAATGTACTTTATAATGCAAGTTAACTCGGCAGCAGAGCTCGTGCTTGTTCCTTTTCATCCCTTACGGCCTGTACTGCTCTATCGCGAAGCATAATAGACGATATTATACCTACGTATAGAAGTCTGACGTTCGACATGTACCTATCATGGTAGGCAGAGATAAATAGAACGATGTCTTTTGTTGATTAAATGAAGAATACGATGGCGCACAATGTTGGAGAAGCGCTGATAAAATGCACTTCCTCGTTTGATAAATGCCTGAAATAGCGGTGCCATATAGAAAATACAAACGTGTCCTCCACGTGTCATCATGGAAATTATTCATTGTTGTATCAAATAAAATTCGTTAATTTGATCGCGTTCCAGTATTTTTACAACCTCATCATACCGATAAATCTAGATATAATAATGTAAAAAAAAAAGAAATCTCAAGAGATCAAAAAAAGCTAATTATATTGTTAAAAAACAATAATTGTACTAAATATGATTGAACACAATCAATATTATTATTTAATTGCAGAATTATTTTTTTTAAAAATTATAAAGATTTTAAAATATTTTTCTTAACAATATAAAACTTGGGATTTTTTAATAGTCAAATTAAAATATAAGAAAACTATACAAATATTGAAAAAATTTTTTCTTAATGTAATAATCTTTAAACCAAATATTATAGCAATTGAATGTAACATTTTCTGAGAAATAGGGGAAAGGAGGGTAAGATAACGAAGAGGGTAAAATAACGAATAATTGTTAATTTTTTTAAAGATAATAATAGATGAAAAACAGATGCTCATTAAGGGCTTTGAGTAATAATACACAATCTCTTATAGTTTGAATTCAATTCGACTACAAAAATAAATAATATATTAAGAAATATGTTTTGAATGCATTCACTTGTAATTTTGCAAT
>NW_017259542.1:401769-410537 GCF_001594045.1 Atta colombica | reverse complement strand
GAATATAGTAACACATTAATATTTTTTTATTTTTCGCATTACAATATTTTAATAATTAAATAAAAATATATGGTAACTGTGCATAAAGATGACGAATATCGTGGGTAAAATGACATTCTCATGGAAGTAGATTATATACTCGCGTGACCACGCATGACGTTTCCTCAAATAATAAATAATTTGATGCTTAAAGTTCAAATCTTTCTTCCCACAATACAATCAATATAATTAATATAGATAATATTCCTATGAAGAAGAGAAGAATTATGTAATATGTACACATTGTTCTTGTACGTATACACACACACACACACGCGCGCGCGCGCGCGCGCGCACACATATCTTAGTTTTTCATAATATCTTCATAATATCACAATTAAAAATTAACATTTATGTAAAAATTATGCATTTCGTGGATTTTCTACATGTCCAAATTCATTCTTAAAATGCTAATGTTTCGTGAACTTTGCAGCCTATTTATCAAGCTGCTCCTTGGTGAAATGGACTATAAAGTTCACAAAATTCTTGGCATTCCAAGAATAGATCTGGTTACGGAGAAAATCTGCGAATAATCTTTATATAGAAAGCACCTATAGCAGCTTCAAGAATATTATTATTAACATTTATATTTTATAATATAACTTTCACGTTTGTCTCATATAAAACACATACTTGGTTAAAAATAAGACTAATTATAAATATTTTTCTGTGTGATATTAAGATGTTAGATTTCATGTGATATAATTGTGATATCCAAGTTTAGTTCTGTTGTTTAATAATTTTATTTAAATCTTATTTTATTTTTGATTGCACATAGTAGATATATTTCATTAATAAGTTCATTACGTAAATATTACATACAGTACGTATAATACATCAATATAATTATGTTAATGTTAACGTTGCAATAATTTTATTTTCATAAATTATATAAAAGTTTTATTTTGTTTATATTTTTCTCTAAAACTTCTTATAATATATTAAAACAATATAAATATATCATAATAAATCTTTTTTTACTCATAAAAAATATATTTTTAACTTAATTGGACTTTTCGTCATCTTATTCACTACTAAAAGTCTTCCTTACATGGGGGCAAGACGAAATTGATATGTCCTTAAAAAAATTAAATTTTAAAAATTGTAATTTATTTAACACTTTTATAATTGTTACAAATAATAATTAAAATTGTAGTGAACTTGAAAAGAAATAAATCAGTTTCTTTACTTTATCACAGAAATTAGGAAAAATCGAGAAACTTTAAGGTCGTTATCTTACCCCCCTTTTCCCTATAATAAAATTAATAACATATTAATTGATATAATATTAGGTAATTATTTCAAAATTCCATTGTTATTTTAACTAACTATTTTATATAAATATGAAAAATTATCAGTAATAATTTTATATTTATATGTGAAATGGTCTCAGTAAAATAATAGCGACATGAAAATCAAAATAAATGTGTAAAGAGATATACAAAAAAGAGTCTAAAATATTGAAACAAATTTTACAAAGTCGCTATTTTTTCATTTGCATTTGATCCAATTTGTTTTACATCGTAAAAGGCATGAGATAAAGAAATATTATCTATTATAATTCGTGCACTTCTTCCGCCGAATATTTCATTCGTCTTTATAGCAATGCAGACAGATTACCACTATATAATATTACTTTCCAAATGCGAATTCTACATTGTGGATACTCATCATCTAGAAAATGTGGTCATCAAATACAGACGCAGGAGCAATTCTTCGCAGTAAATTCCATTCCTAAGTTAGATGAGACCATAAATATGAGAATAGAAAGGATATAAATAAGTAATAAAAGAGATTATCTTTTACTCGTTTCGAATACAAGATAAGCTTTATTATAACGAACATTTAATTTAATCAAAAATTGTTGAAAATTAAAATAAAAATTATTATATATTAAAATAAGAAATGTTTTAATAAAACAAATTGAGAAATGTTTAAACACAAATAAGTGAAAAGAATATCATTTTCAACAAAGCAAATTTTGATGTTTATTGTCAGTAATATTTATGTAAATATACAAATACAGTTTTCAATTCTATAAATTGCGCGCAGTTCTATAAATTTGATTTGACTTCAAACCCAATCATGTTAATATTATAATTCAAATTAAAATAATAATCTTATTTAAATTAATAATAATCTCATAATTAAATTAATAATTTAATATCATCATATAACTCGTGAGCGAATTGAGAGATATGATTCAAATTTCGGCTGAGATGATTTTAGCAATAAGTTATTTACAGATAAAGTTATTTACAGATTTTTTAGGATAATAGTTGCATTATTATTAAATCAACGATCAATTAATTTAATTATGAGATTATTATTTCAGTTTATATATATTTGTGTTTCAAGTCCGACGCAATCAATTTCTAGAACTGAAAATTGTATTTGTATATTCATATATGAATGACTAAATACCAAGATCCATTGATCTGCTTGGATCGAAAATGACATTCTTCACACTTGTATAAAAAAATTGCATTTTACATATATTATTCCGTTAAACTAAAGTCTCTTTGCATCTGACATAAACTTATTTAGTTATTTATTTACGTTCGGGATTTCAAAATTGTAAGCAAACATGTTTTACAAACAAGTTTTCCTTTATTAAGATTAATTTTATGTTTATAGAGAGAAAAATAAAACACACTGTGCGAAAGATAACGAAGATTCTGATAGATCTTGAATTTTTCACTTTCACTCTTAATATTTACGATCGCCTGTTTACAGTGAATATTGTACTGTATTATATTGTATAGTTATAATATTGTATTGTATTTTAAGCAAACCTATTATAAGTTGTAATTCACAAGTTACTCACTCGCTTATTTTTCTAATTAATGAACAGCGATCGCAGTGCTATTGGTACAATGCGATCAGGAATTTATTCGAATTCCTCTAAAATTTAATTATTCGAACACACAGCATTCTCTCTGTCAAATGACAACTAAATTAATTATGAAAATTATCGATAGTCGATTTTAATGACACATATTAGTTTTAAGTATATTAATGAAGTTAATGTATATTTATAATGTAATAGTGTTATAGTGTAATGTATCCTTTGAAGAAAAATGTTAAAAATTTGAATTGTTCAACAATTCCGGATTGATTAGGGACCTAGAAGTAGTATATGGCTGCCGATGTCTTTAAATCTTGATTTAAAATACTATTCATAACCGAACAAATCCAATTCGAAAAGATTCCTTAATGACGATGGATAACTCAATCTATATATCATTCCGGTACCAGATTCAAATCTACATAAATAATAGGTTTGCCTTAATAAAAGTTAAAAATCATATTTTTCTATCTGCTTTGGCATTACAATCTTGAGACCGACATTAAAATCAATGTTCTTATAATGTTGAATAAAAACATTCTTCATAATGCTGGAGAGAGACTTCTGATTGAAGTGAACTAGAAAGTTGAAGACTTTCATGTATAATGCTTATCGAACTGACACAAAGTTGAAGAATAATAATCAAGCATACTTAAATTCACTTGGAACACGGAAGTATATATTTACAGTAGAATTTTTAAATTATATCAAGAGTCCAGTTTTTTTTTAGTTAAGCATTTTAGAAAACAACGTTGTAAACAACGTTGTAAAAAAATAAAAAGTAAAAGTTTCAGAAAAGTTATTTTACAAATAATGCGTATTATTACTTTTTTAAAAAAAGCAAAAATGTACCAATATTTAGAATATCCTTATAAAATTCTTATAAAAATGTAAAAATATTTCAAAAAATCTATTTAAAATATTTCGAAGAAAAATCACGACTTCTAATTATAATTCAACAAAAGATTGAAAATCATCATATTGATATAAATTATGTGATACTTTAATAATTTATGAACTAAATAAACAAAGAAACAAAATAAACATATGTTGATTTTTGAAGGTGATATCAAAATTAGGATATGGATATAAACGGATCTTTTCGACACGAAAAATCTCGGAATTATACGGTAAAATTGAGAATGTAATTTCAATTAAGTTCCAAAGTACAAAACGATAAATTATACGGACGTGTCGTCGAAAACTTAAATTACTCTACCTCTGCCGGTGAAAATCTCGGGAAGTCCTAACTGCAAGGACAAACGCTAGAAGTGACAGTTCCACTCCGGCTCGGAACTTACTTATACCGAGATTACCGTTATATCACCCTTAACATCAGGTAAAGGATCTGTTTGGAGCATTACAAGGAAAATAATATATCTTCGTTACAAACCACATACGGAAATAAGGAAGCTTAAAAAGACTTATGAAAATGCTAAAGCCGAGACAAAAGGTTTGTAAAACAGAATAAGTACATCCTTTAGAAGAATTATTTTATCAAAAATCTTCATGTGAAAAAGAAGTGGTTTTACTGAATAAAGGCTCACAAAAATACGAAAACTGAAACATGCAAAGTAAAATAAGTACATCCTCTAGACAGAAGAAAAGTTATTTTATCAAAATCCTACATAGAAAGAATGGTTTTGCTAAAGTATATAAAAATTTATCATTAGATATAGATTCAAAAATAACTTTGTTGAATCAAAATATAGAATGATCGGTTAATTTTTGTGTTCTCGTCATGTTTGAGTGTTCTACTTAACCCTTTGAGGATGAGAGCTAGCAAAAAAAATTTTAAAAACTTATTTTTAAAAAGTTGTCAAGATCCAGATTCGATTCTAACCTCAGAATTTTAAAATTCAATTTCAAAAAAATAATTTAATTAGAAATTCGATTAGCAGATTCTTGATATCGTTGAGGATGTATATAATCTGAAAGTATCGAATTTCAAAAGGATAGTAATTTCCAGTGAAGGAAGATCTAGTATCACACAGTTTATAATCAGAGGTTGAAAGTCAGTTTTTATCAGTACTAATTGTTTACGTAGCGCTGAGCTACGTAAGAGCTTTAAATAAACTGAAACTGCAAATTTAATGTTATATACTTCGCAATTAAAATTTTCCTAAAACCGTGTTTTATAATAATTAAATTATTTTTTATATCCTATCCGTAATTGATCATTTCGAAATTTTTTATTTTTAACCTCATCGAATAAAACATTATCAAATTACCCTATAAACCAAGTTTTATAAAAATCGAGTGAGCAATCTACAAAATAAAAGGGAGTGTGTGTATGCCCAAATGGGCACGCCAATCCACAAAGGGTTGATTATTTTAATTGTCCAATTATACTTTAAAAGCGTAACCACTCCGCGTAAACACTGCGAGAAATATTTTGTATAAATAACTAAAATTTTGTTACTGAAATTTTGTTACTCAAAAACTATTTGTTGATATATGATCAAAAACCAAACCGTTGATACCATGCCAATATTAATTTGTTAAATTTAAACTAAATGAACTAATAATTTAATGATACAAAATGATACTGTTTTGTATGATGTTCATAGATCTTTTATAATTAGAAATAGAACATTTTGTTCTGGAACAAATCATTGAAGAATAGTAATGCCTATGAGATCCGAATGTCCACTAAATATCTGCGTATAATGAATTTATTTAATTAATACATTATACACAATAATAAACGTTTTGATTCTACTGCGGATTCTTCTCAATATCGCAATCACATAGTATTTACAATATTATCAACATTCTTAATTGTATTATATAATAATTTAATGTGATTGTGATATTGAGAAAGATCTGCAATAGGATCGAAACGTCTATTATACTTTATATATTAATTAAATAAATTTATTACACGCGGACATTCAGTCAGTTCGACTCTCATTGCATTATCATTCTTCGATTTATTCTTTGAAGACTATTAATTCTTTTTATCGGAACAAAACAATTACATAAAAATAATATATACCTCTCACTTTCTACAAAGTGAAATTATATTTGGCGTTTTTGAGCTTAGTAAAAAGCTTAGTAGATTTAGATTTAGAACAATTGATTATTAATAGCTCTGAAAAAATGATAGTTGCCATGATTGGCCATGATGTGCCAAAGCCGAGAAGTGCACAAGATTAATCTCTAATCATCCCGGTTTTATACAGATAGACGTCGAATTTCTCTTACGATAAGACACGCTACTGACAGCTTCGTGAAACACTCTTCGCTCTACTATAATGAATTATTTTGTTGAAATTACTAAAAGAATATCTATTTTGTAATGGCAATCAAATTTTATATTGTTATTTATAATACAAAACATAAGTAATCAAATAAATTTGTACTGTTAAATAAAAAAATTTTATTCATCCAAAAAAATATTATAGTTTGCTATTTTAATAAAATAATCCAATAATAATCGGCCAATTGTAAATAATTCTTTTTTTTTTGTTATCATTACTATATCTTTTTTTTCTCAATGAATATTAATTATGAAATTATTTAGTTATACAGTTTATGAAAATGGTACAGTGAAAAAAAAAATTATTCGTTTTTTTCGTTATTGAACTTCGTTATTCATCGTAATTCGAAGTGTCTAAAACTATCACGGTTAAGTAATCATAAAATTTTGATAAGTTCTTAATCCATAAATCGATATCGCTTTGAAGAGGAAATGAAATCATCCACTTATGAAGAACATATTCCTTCCGCTTTCTCATTACAATAGAAGTTTGCATTATCCGCAAGTTGTTCTTCCCACTTACAAATTGCATTTGCAAACTAGCCTCAATGCTCGCATTAAAGAGAGCACATAATTTTAATTCGTCGTGAAAATACCATTATCTAAATTACATGTCTGCAAAGTGTAAAGATGACACAGGCGCGAACAAGAAGAGAAAAAGCTGTTGAGCAAGATAATTTCAGAACAAACTATCATAATATTTAGGACAGACGACTTTAAAGAAAGTTAAATGAAATTTGGTTGTTAAATGAATCAATCTTTTTCATGAAAAATAGTAATGTAGTAACCAAGCAGTTAACCAAGTAAGAAACCTAATTTCCATGATATTTCGACAAAAAACTTGAAAATTGAAACGAGATACCAAGTGATATCTCTTAATAAAATAAAGACAGACCACTTTTATGTTCAATATCATTGATTAAGTTACACAAACCAGATCTCTCGCGATAGTTCGCATCTGTGACAACGATTAATTGTTAATTCAGTGAATATCGAAAGCACATTATAATTCAAATCCTCCGAATGACATCCGCATTAATCGCCGATTGGTTTCAGATCGATTTCACTTCCATATTCCATATCACGAATTGTGCAAATTCACATTACGATGAACTATGAAAGTTTTCTGAAGATAAATAATATGCTAAAACGTTGTCATAATCCGATATGATGAGACAGATCCCCCCACCAAATCCTAATCATGTGATATGTAGAATAAAATTAAAAACTAATTCTTATTTTGATTAAGAGCCAAATTGTTCTGGCAATAAAATCAAATCATCAAATTAATCATTGAAAATAATGATTTTAATTCCTTAATTGTATTCAGTGTGACGCAAAATTATGCAACTATATTGGTAAAGATGTTAAGATTTGTTGAAAGACGGCAAAAACATAGCAATAAAAGTGTTCATTTTAACTGTGATTCTTGTAGATCTATTATACTGCAACTAATAAAATTACTTCGTAGAATTTTTCTAAACACACTATCAATAATCTTCTGACAATGATTTAAATGATAAGAATCTTCAAAGTATTGTCTTTACAATAAAGAAATTTAGTTAAAGTTATTTAGTTTAATTAATTTTTTGTACTTATTTAGATAGACTTTTTAATTGTTTTATTTATTTAGTTCTTTGTTCTTAATTACTCAGATTAATTAATTCAATAAATTGATCTTGTCAATTTGTTAAAAAAGTAGGTTAAAGGTTATGCTATCAAATACAGTGCTCTGATCGCCAGCACAATGCAACGCTATGTTACGAAATAAAATAAACGACGGTTATTTCATCGAGTAACATTACGCGAGCCCGTTCTAAAGCTGTATGATTGGTAATCTCTTGTGCTATAATTTTATTATCTCTCAAGAGTGGTAGAAATAGGGGGAAGAAATAGCTATCCAACATGTGAATTTTATTTAGAGAAGATAAGACGAAGGAAAATCTGCGAAAAAAATTGGTGTTTGTCATCGAGATGCAATCACTTGGAACAAACATACCTTCTCTATCCGTATTCTCTGATCCATGTTCACAATAATAAATTTCGTTTCATTTTAATAAACAAAAAAATCCATATTCTTGCGATTTAATAGTTAAGATAAAAAGAATTGTGGATTCTAGAGAGATTGTTCATTTGTTTATTTTAAAAATTTTATTATAATCTTGTAATATCAAAATATTTTTTAACGTAAGTCTGATGTAATACATATCACATGCACTTCATGATTTATATAATTTTACATAATTACTTTTACATAATTTCTTCCGTTGAATTAAAAAGATTCAAATTGCACTAGACTAGAAAATGGGATGTGTTTTTTACCTTTGTTAGAAGAATTGTATTTCCTATGTTTACTTTATATGACCTAGATATCTTTCTTTTGCTTACGATTTATTAAGAAATCTCCTCTCGCGACGCCGAGACATTTGATTTTCCGCTCAGTAAACACTTGGTTTTACACCGCAAGAATCTCATCTACTTAAAAAGAGAGTTTATATCGCGAGCAAACACTTCACAAATACGCGTCACTAATGGGATAGGCTGCGAAAACAAAAAAAAGCCTTAATCTTTTCATCCATTAATTCCGCGCCAGGCAACAAGAAGGAAGGAGGGAGAAAT
>NW_017259542.1:384258-401669 GCF_001594045.1 Atta colombica | reverse complement strand
ATATCAATTTAGATTACTATTTAATTTCTCTTCTCCATATTTAATATCTATGTATATTTAATATCCCATTTTCATAGCTCCCATTTTTATATCAAATTAGAAAAATCGATTTTGCATTTATCGAGTGATTCTCTTTTTCTCTTTTTGACGAGTATTTATTACTAAAATTGAAATAAATTAAATTTAGGTTAGGTCGGCTTTGTTTCTCTATTTCCCGCATGGTCTATTCTGTACGTGACATGACAAACAACTACGTAGAGAAAATCTTATTTAAATTTAAAATTACAATTCAGTCTTTTGAATCAAGGTTTCGCTGAAAAGTAGAATTTCTTAGTGCCTACATGTTTACACGAACAGTGTTTTCGCCATTAGAAGCACTCTTGAAACTCTTCAATTGAAATGTCAGTCCAGGTATTGGATAAAACTTCTCTCGATGTTAAGTAAATACAAAAGCAAATAATAAACTGTGTTTTTCTTTGCGCCAAGCTCGACTTGCTTAATTCAAACTTAATTTGCTACGAATTTACCGCCGAAACTTACGTTTTCTTCAAGGAAGAAATGGCGCAATGCGAATTACGGAACTTAACTTTCGGGAGAATGTCCATCCGCGTTTCGCGAAGCGTCAAAAGCTGCACGATCTTGTAGAGTTCGTAGCAGATTCTCGGCGAAGAGTATTCGGTGGACAGTGTTCGACGGTTAAAATTAGCTGAGGAGTTCTTATAGTTGACTCAGAGCTTCGCAGCAGAGAGAGGCTACTTGTATTTTTAGAGGGTTGGCAGTAACTAAAGCGACAGCTGACCATTTTACCAAACCGACGATAGGCCCTTTCCGCTTGACACTTAGAATCCTCATCATTCTTTTTTGTCCCTATCTATATGTCTTCCAAACAAATGTCGTAGAATTACCTACTAGTATTTTAAATTAGAATTTATCAATTATTAAATTTGTTCATTTTAATTTCATTCATGTTAATTAAAAATATAAGTAAGAACAACAATTAATGAATTAAATACATACTTTCCATAATTCTTTTAGAAAAATTAAATTTGATTGTCTCAGAAATAAGTTCTTCGGAATTCAATATATTATATTTAATATTAAATAAATGTTTTATGATTTATTATGTATATTTATCGAATTTTTAGATAAAGATTTGATATGGAAAAATAATAATTTCTGTTATAAAAAAACTGCTTAATTTTTTAAAATATAAATACCATTTATAAAAAATATAGCAATATTAAGAGTATAAGATTGTGACTTGCAATTTTCTTAATAAATTATTTAAACAAATAATATTCAAAAGTTTAAATGAAAGATTAAAATAGTTTTATTCATTGTTCAAGCTTTAATCAAAATTATTCTAAAGTTAACGGTGGAATTTTCCTGTACATTTATTTTCCTGTCCAATCAAAATGGGCAAGTTAATGCAAACCATGAAGGTTGTCCAAATATTGCTGGCACCTCTTATGAACATAATAATATTAAATTATCGGATCACAGTTACGTTCGAGCAAATGCTTTCAATAGTGGGACTAATATTCTAGTTCAATAGTTGAGAACATCAATCTCAAAGAGAACGCATGCGTGCCGGTTCAAAGTAGTCGTTCAATACAAAAGGAATTTTCTATTGCAGGACTATATAATAATACAGTAGGAATTCATATACGCTTCTTCGTGCATAAAATATTTTTTATTCTATGATTTTTCGTAAAAATTACAATTTACAATCTTATTACATTTTAAGATAGGTATTATATTGTTACATTTTTTTAATAAAAATAACATTTATATTTTCCATTTACATTTATATTTAAGAAATTAAATAGTTTTTATATATTCTGAAACCAAATTTTTAGTAACTTTCCTTGTAAATCATAATGTAATAAAAATCATATTTTCACTCATGTAAAAAAAAATTATAAACTAGAAAATATATATTAATGAGAGTTTACATTATATGTGATTGTTTAAATACTTTTTTAAAATCTGTATTTATAATTGCATATTATATATTTATAAGTTCTCTTTTTCATATTTCTATATAATTAAAGCTACAAGTCACGTATTCAATTTCGTATAAATTATAGTTTAGTTTGCGACTCATTAGTTTTACTGCACGAAATACCGAGCTCAAACTTTGAGGAAGTAGAACTAGAAACTCTAGAAATAGATTTCATCAAACTGTCCATCCATGTGACAGTGTACACAAAGTTCCTAATGAATTCATTTAATTGGCATCAGTAAATGGATACAGTGATCAAGGCATATTAATAAGAAGAGTATATTAATAAAAACAGCCCTCACAATCTTAGATTCTTTTGCGGTCCGTCGATTGTCGATCCGTCAATTTCGCAACAGACCGCTTATAAAAGTGGTGATGATCAGTTTGAAACGTATAATCATGATAATTTCTTATGTTTACGAGATTCTACATTGACATATTTGTTCGAGTACGAAAACGTTTAACACTTATTAATATAAATGCCAGATGCTCGAGATCCCGCAATAACTGGCATGGCAACTGGAAATTTAAGTCTCGTTTTATTTAGAACGTATTCTAACACCTTATTGAAAGTTATTTCATTCTTCAATTAAAGGTATTTGCCTATTAATTAAAGGTAGTCCCCAATTAGTCAGATGTTGAAAAGCCGATATTACATGTAGCAACAAATTAATAATTTTATTAAGAAAGAATATTTTTTAACCATAAAAGAATGAATCCTTCAAGAAAAAGTAAAATATCCAAAAAAATGTATCTAGCAAGATAATGACGTGAATTCTTTTGAAAAATGATTATTATATTATTCAACTGTTCCTAAAACAGGTCATTCGTAAGAATGATAAGGCATCATAAATATAAAACGTGAAAAATTCTGCTGTTTATAAGATTGTGATCGAGATGTCTGGATTGTAATTGTAACAAAGAGTGAAATAATTTCACGCATCGATAGCTGGATATTTCAAGAAAAATGTCATAAGAACATTCATCCATCATCCCTATTTCATTAAAACAACGAAAAACTCAAAAATAGATAAATGAAAAAATAGAAAAATAGAAAAATAGAAAAATATATAATTGAAAATGGAGAAATAGAAAAATGAAAAATATATTTATCTTTTAATTTTTATCTTTTTTTTTTGGAAACTGTATCTCTAAAAAATTTTTAAAGGGTGAATATGCTGAAAATATATTAAATGTAAAAATCTATGCAAATCGGTGACATCGCGATAGATTTAAAACACAATCTTTCATGAGGTAGAGGATAAACAAAGCAGAGTGAAGATAAAAGGAAGGTATTTAAAACGTTCTCGGAAAAAGATTGCTCGGTTAGTAAATTATATTGAGTATAATTAACGTCCGGCTTGGTTGCCTCTCGTGCGACTAATCGAGGATTAACGACTGTGCAAATGGTTAGAGAGAATATATCTGCGTAAATACATTAATCTTATTATTTATTATTATTATTCTCATAGTAAATTTTTTCCACATTATTTCTCATTGTGATAAAAAACTACCGCGACAAAAAAAAATAATATAATAACGTTTCAGTTATTTGTTACGTTAAAATTACAAACAATTCTTTCCTTTCTGTTGTACTTTGACGTTATTGCTTAAAACTACCATTTCTTAGAGGATTTCCTTGTTTCTCCCAAATAACGAGGCGAAGAAACACGATTCCATTTCAGGAACGATTGCAGACTCGAGCAAGCAAGATTGATGCCGTTTCGGTATAGGCTCAGAGCGAATGGAGTCACGTAATTATGCAAATACGTAGAAGCAGAATAGGATTCTGAGCAGAGTCCTGCGCTTTCTTCCGTAATGTCCGCAATGGAAACGACGCTGGTACTAGCTGCTGTATTCACGCTTCGGCGTTATTACTTACAACTGACACTAATCCCATCTCATTTCCTGACCGTTCTACTTTGTGGGGGCAACGAAACTAAACGTAACACCGGCGCGACCCACTTGGTAAATAAAAGTTTCAACGACAAATATACGTACTATAATCTTTAACTAGTTTTCGTCGTCATTGGTTTTAGGACTTTACTGGCAAGATAAATCACATTATAGACAATCACATAATCGATTTTTTAAGGTGAAGCTTTTAATTAAATTGATTAATACTTTTCATTTTCCATAGTTTTAAAAATACATTTTTTTTATTTTTTATTTTTAGAATAGGGATGCATTTATTTTCAAGAATACGAAAAAGAAGCTTTGCCTCAAAAGATTTAATATAGTTTAGATTTAGTATAATAGATTCTTTATGTTTTCGTAACAACAAGTTCTTTTTATTGAGATATGTATTGGCAATAATGTGAATAATTTGAATTCTAGAATAACAGAAAAGAATTCTGCTTATTGGAAAGATTAATAGTTACTTAATTAATAGTTATTTAAGAGATCTTGATGTTCCGACAGTGAAACAATAATTGTTGTTTTTTTTCTAGTAAGTGTCAAGTAATACATGTTACAGCAATGTGATTTCTATATGAGTAGATTTCTATATATATCTAGATCGTTTTGCGCATTGATATAAATACTATTCTTCGCGGTCCTCTGCAATCGAACCTTGAGAAACTATGTCATCTTCATGCAATATCTACAGCAATCCTTGTGGAAAAATTTGTCCGAATATATCCGATGTAGTTAAAATGTGTTCTAAATTTCTTCGAAAATTGTCCAAATATACAAATTCAGATAATTACATATAAAATGAAATACTTTCAGTCAAATTTCGATAAATAAATAATATTGTCTGAATTTGTTAGAATTTGTCATTTTTTTATATTTTTCCGACAAACCCTAACAAATTTTTTCCATCAGGTAATACATACATATACATACATAGTAATGTATGTACATAGGAATAACTTGTGAAAAAAGATTTATCGACATCCAACAAAAATAGAAGCGAGGTTTTGTTCATGAACAATTCACTTGGACTCTGATTTCGTTATTTCTTGTTAACACGAACATCAAATATAAACGCATAAATGAAAAGAAAGATGAAGACAATTAAAAGTAAGAAGTTTTCTTTAAAAACTTCTTGTTATTGTCTTCATTTTTCTTTTTACTAATTACTTTTTTATTAATTCTTTTATCAATTACTTTTTTCTGAAATGTGCTTCAATTAATGATCTGCTGTTATGCGCAAATCTTTGGCATATAACGTTTCAAAAGGAGTTTTAATTGTATAATAAAAAGAAAAGCGAAAAACGAGAATAGTCCATTTACATTGCAATGAAATAAAAGATAGAATATATCGTTGGTCATTGTTCTCTGAGACATGTTTTCTCGTTCGAAAAATTGCGATTGCCCGCCGTGAACGTAGAAATCGTGCTTAACGAGGCGAAAGAAAAAGAAAAGGATATACCTTTGCAATAATAAAGCCTTGAATTAATCTGCGGCGTATCCGAAACAAAAATGCATCTCTTGCAAGCCGCAAATTGCGGTCGGATGCATTTCGCGTTGACTTACACTTCCCATAAATCACCCCCGGAATGCATTCAAGATACGCGCTGTCGCGTTATCTTGGTTTTTTTTTTTTTATAGTTTTATCTACTGTCCGTCTGAAAAAAATTTAAAAACAGTAAAGTATTTTAATATAATTACGATGATAATATTTTCGAATCTAACAATATTGGGAGAAAATTAATTAAGGAAATTGCTCCGCTTGAACTTGGAATATTTGCATAAAGTTAATAGTTTCTTTCTCGGTGTAAATTTTATTGTCTTTTCCAGAGATAAGTTCCGTCTCAGAAGGAAATTTTGTTATTGCCTGTTGCAATTGACTTTCCATTTTACAATACAACTTTATTCTTGGTATATATAATTTTATTCCGAAATAAAAAGTGGAAGGAAGGAGAGGACAAATCAGAGGGAGCACTTTAACTCTAAAAATACTCGAGATACATGACACATAAAAATGCTTGAAGAAAACTATATAATACTCGCAGTTTAGAAAGAGAGAGACAAAGAGAAAGAGACAGAGAGAGAGAGAGAGAGAGAGAGAGAGAGAGAGAGAGAGAAGAGAAAAAGGAAAACAATCTAAAAGTTTTCTGATATAGAAACGTCATTTCGTATATATATATATAAATCATCATTCCAATACTATCACGTGAAAAACGTTTTATTCGAGAAAGAGAGTGGCTTCGAAAAGGCGAAATGCCATTTCCGATGGCAACGCAATACAATTCAAGGAAAAAGAATTAAAAAAATCGAGGACAAAAATGTGACCCAAGGAGTTACTTGAGTCCTTGAGTGAACATGCCAGAAAAGAAGAGCCTGTTTAAATATTTTCTATGCGGAACGAAGAAATATTGTGTATTTTGTTCTCGAATCTCGTATTGATGTCCCAATAAAAGAAAGGAATACGTATGATAGCATATTTTATATGAGAAATGCATGAGTCCACATGTTAGCCTAAAAAAAAGAAACACATACCGCATTTAGTCTAAAAAAAAAACAAATTTCAGTGAGTCAAGTCAATCCTGAATACTGAACATTTTTTTTCTCGCATATGCACGCAAAATATCGAGAAATGTATCCGAAACAAATAGTTAATGTATATAATATACAAATAGTTAAAAACATACAAATAGTAATAAATCTAGAAATATAATATTTAACTGTCACTAATATGAGAGAATGTTATAGTAGCGATGAAAAATGATATATTTATTTAATAGTTATTTAATAGAGCTCTTTTTTCTGTAAATTAATTAGCACGTACGTCATAATTCAAGCACTTAATTACACGCGCAGTGTGCGACGGACGCTCGATTACTGCGAATTAATTTTGGCATCCCGCACATTATTTCGTACGAAGTGCGAATTACGTGCGTTTCTGTTCGGGCACGCAAATATCGCTGTTACGCAACATTATCAAAGAAGATGGCCAGCCATCTCGGCGTTCCTAAACGTCTACGCGTGCCAAGAATGAAAAGCAGAAGAGTGGATATTCGTTCGCTTCCCCCGTTGTGAGAAATACCGACTCGGTAAAACTTTCTCGCGTTCGACGCGCATATAAGGAAGGAGAGAAGAGTTTAAAAATAAATTGATCAACGGGTATTTCGTCGACCACCCGGCGGGAATAGATCAGCCGAAGCAAATTAGTTTTTGTCTTTAAGTGATACACGAATCACAGTGGCGTAATTTACAGCTGGGTATTTATTTGAACCCCCCATGGTGAATTTGCAGTTAAAGCGTAATCCGAACATTGAAGAGACAAGAAGATACATTCGTGTAGCAAGCAATATCCGCAAAATTGATCTCCGCGCTTCCAATTTGCTCTACATGTCAAAAGAAACTTATAGCACTTTCCATACATTAAGCGAATCATGTAAAGATTGCACACATGAAATTTCGTTCTTACAGAGGGAAAAAATTCCCTTTTTCTTAGATAAAGACAGAGAAAGAGAAAGAGAGATTCCCCAATACATTATAGTCGTATTAAAGGGAATTTTACAGTGTTTAAAATTATTCTTATATATTTATTAAAAAATGATCAAAAATATAATATATTTTAATATATCTTATAATATATTATAATATATTATAATATATTAATGTGTTAAAAAAATACAGATATATTAATTATATATTATTTATATCTATACAAAATGATGTGAAAAGATTGTCTTAAATAAATATATTAAATACACCAAAAATGAAAGAGAAATATAAACTTTTTGTGTACCAACTGCAACTTCGTTATTTTTTTTATATTGCAGTAAAACAATTATTATTATATTATTAAATTAAATGAGAATTAAATAAGAAGATAACTATCTAAAATTAATTCTTTTTTACGTAGCTATAAACGATATACTCAAGAAGAAGCTTTTCCGTTTAAATTTTTAGAGGCTAGAAATCGCAAAGACAGTCATAGTCGTTTTTGTCAGCCTGCAAGGCAAACGGCAGGACAATATTGCAAATTGAAACAGAGATGATCGGAAATGCGGAAAACCGTAACTACGCATAAGATTGGTCGTGTGGAAATCGAGTGGGTATACTACAATTGGTGATACGCAGCTGCGTCGCGAATACGTATCCATAGAATCACTTGGAATGGACATGAACGTTGCCAATGCGATCAGCCATTTTGATCGGTATTGCACCTTTGTGCTTGTATCTGGACACGTGTATGTGTGTGCGATACGCACACAAGCGTAAATATACGCGTCGCGAAACACATAATTGCACCCTTATCGGATCCGTCACAGTCGTTATAAATGAGATTTCTGTTCATTTACCCTTGAGATTGTAAAACGTACAATGAAATAAATTTATACAAAACAAGTAGATAAACTTGTTTTGTATAAATTACACCATCAACTGCGCTATGCGATTGCGTTACGATCGTTGGTCTCAGAAAATGTAAATTTTTATTTACATGGCGATTGTTCAAACGATCCGTTTGTAAGCAGCTTCATCTACTTTTTATTTTCAATCCTCCAAATAATTCGAATATTTTTGTGCAGTACGAATACAACATCTGTTTTATTCGTACTTTGAATATTTAAATATTACTATATATTATACTATATATTATACTATATATTATAGAATATAATTTAAAAATTTTGTAATAAGCAAATATAAGGAAAAAAAGATCATTACTTTTCGTACAAATATATTAATCAACAGTAAAGCGATTTATATCTTATTAATCTATTCGGTTATATTTGATACTCACATTTGTCTCTTGCCTTGGAAGCAATCGAAAGTCACTGACTAAATCTAGATCTACAAGTTAATCTGTGAATAAGTAAAATATCAAGACATAAATAATAACTCAAAGAATTTATATCTTCTTATCTTAAATAAAAATTATTTCATATCGATTTTATACGGTCAAGTTAAATGCGTTTTAAATAAAGATTTCCACATACCGATTATTATACATAATCCAATTAAATGCAAATCCTGGAAAATCTCCCGAACGAAGAATTACGATAATTACCTAATCCGATTGCTATTATTATTCACCAATCTCGCAGTACAAAATGTCTTCTCAGCTTTAAATTGACGAATTCACACGACTTACTCGGTCAAGATTTCCAATACACACTGATCGTGAAAAACCTTTAACGATATTTCGTGTCTATATTCTATAACATGCGCTATCTATACAGTTTGATAGACGCGACCGTGTCTGTTTGCAAACAAGACCGATGCCCACGAAAACTCAGATGTAAACGTTGTGGCAAACAATTAGTAATTATCACAACGCTATTTGCCTGCTATTATAGTCGGTGAAATAATAATAATGATAAATTATTATTATATCTCGTGCTTTGAAGTCAAACTTTAAATCATAATAATAATGTAAAATCTTTAAAATTTGTGATAAAAAAAAGTAGTAAGGAATTCCTCTATATGTAAAATAAAATAATATCGAAAATCTATAAATCTGCTCATAGTTGCTTATATTATTGCAATCGAAAAAATAAAAATCCTTTAAGGCCAACACAGTTATAAGTGTATAAGTACATATATTTTATTATAAAAGATAAATATACGTTTCGATTCTAATTTGAATTCTCTTCAGTATTCCTTAATATTTGCATAAAATAATAATCATCATAAAAATCATCAAGAATATCAATGTAAAAGAGTTAATATAATCAAATGTTGATTAGTTTTTTCATATCCACAGCATGTCAATGGTTGTTCATTAAATTCCAATAAACTAAATAATATACAACAAATATACAACAATAGTATACTATTGTAAAAGTTAATTGTAACAAAAATATATACTGAAGAGTATTATTATCTTATACTGAAAAGGATCCAAATTAGAATTGAAACATATATTTATCTTTTATAATAAATAAATATATGTATTTATACACAACCTGTATTAGCTCTTAAAGACTTTTTTTTAATTTTTTTATTTACTCATTAGAGCATTTATCTGAATTATTTGATTATTGCAATCCTTGTTTATTATAATTTTACGATATTAGGTGCGTATATTTTTTCGTTATTTCAACGTTTTAATTAATATTTACTTCTTTTAATACGTAGAAAATCATATAAAAAACACACACACACAAAATTACGTTTTTTAAAAATATATAACTTATATTTTCTCCTTTTCAGTTTGCAGATTACTACCGTTCAAGCGACAGAAGTTTCGAATGGCAAAGCGACTCGCGGTTCGTCGTAACACAGCGATACATCGTAAAAGCATCTATGCGGAACTCTCTACGCGGAGACGACTAAACCGATCCGATTCTTTCCACGAAACACGATCGAGGATGTATAAAACAAAATAAATTGGGCATAGGATCGATGTTATGATATCCGAATACTTTAATATCAAAGACAGCAAGGTCGACTTATCAAATCGACATTTGATAACAAAGGTAAAAGCTACTTCCTTCTTTTTTTTTTGCAATAAAACATCTCACAGTCTTTTATAAAGAAAAACTTTTAGTGATTTTAAGTTTTTAGACACGGATCATTTTTGAGACGAATGAAAAAAAGAACTCTTGAGACGAACTCTTATCCCGACTTTTTCCTAATAAAAATTAAATCAGTCGGAAGGAATTAATGAATGCGTATATAGATAATGAACGTATACACAAAATGAGAAATAAATCTTAAAAGTCAAAAATTAAAATTGGTATTAGCGTAATTTTAATCATACCCGTTTAAATCATACCCGCATTCTTTTAATATAAAAAAAACTATAAAAATCTAGGGAATTTTCTTTTTGAAGATACATATTTTATATACCAAATTTTTAATTGATAGATTTTTTAATAATAGCACTTTATCTATTAATTTATTAATTTGATATTATTAATAGTAATTATTAATAGTACCAAAAATGACAAAAGCAACATTATTTAAGTTAATTTGCGACATTTGTAATAACAAAAAAATAATTAAATCGAAAAATAATTAAGTCGAAAATTACACAAATAATTTACAGTTAATAAATTCGAAGAGCACGAAGATTCAATCAGAATTGAAGAGCAAAAGGAAAGACTAGACAGACAGCGAACACGAAGCTTATCAGAATAAAGATGGTAACGTGAAGTGACAAGATTGAAGGAAGATTAATGCAAAATCAGGAAGTGATAAAAATTGCTGAACGATGGAAATAAGTTCGATGATGACAACGACGGCCGCTTCCCATTATTACGATGATTGTAAATTCATGCAAAACTTCAGCAACAGCAGCAATGAAGGACCATTCGAATGTGGACAGGAGGTCAATACCAATGGCCTAGCTGACTTTATTATTTATGGTATATTTGTCAACCTGATTGGTCTCTTCGGAATCTTCGGCAACACAATCTCTATGATCATCTTGTCACGGCCGCAGATGAAATCTTCTATCAATTATCTATTGATTGGATTGGCCAGATGTGACACAGTACTGATTATCATTGCGGTAAGTGCATTTCTCTTATAGTTTACGTCCTATACTTTTTACGCGAGAGAAATAAATACCTTTAAAATTTAAAGACAGAAAGCAGTCAGGACAAGAATTGCGCAATAGCGTATTTTTAAAAATCAACGATAAGTAAAATATAATTTAGTTTTTAAAGAGATAGCGAATGCAATTAAAGAAATGCAGAAAATTGTAGTTTGTATAATGCTTTATTTCTTGACACTTTGAAGAAATTGGAAGTTACGTAAAGGAAAATTTGCTTTACTGCGTAAAGGAAAGATGCTGATGACTTCGTTTAACTGTATGAATTTTTATGAATTCAGAGTCAAATATTATATGGTAGAATTATGAATTTAATGTAGAGTTAAATATTATATGCTAGAATTATTGTATAGGATCATAAAAGCGGAATATTGCACGTAAAAAAAACGGTCAAAGTTAACAGCCGCTTGAGTGAACTAGTCGACTACTTTTCACCTTTATTACGAAAAAATAATATGAAAGAGTTTTTATTATACCAAAATTAATGTTGGCTTTAAAAGCTTTTAAAAGATGTTTTATTATTTAACAAAATAATGAATTTTATATTAAATTTATTTACATTTTTTATATAGAATATAATTTTACATATTAGTCTAAATAATTATATATTTAAAAAGTATTAATCATTTTGTTAAAGAGATAACAGACTATTGAAATATCTTTTATTTTAATATCTTTTATTTAAATATCTTCTACTTATCATATAATATCAGAATAGATTGACTTATATTACAGTTAATGTGATAAATATTTTATCCGTTTGCCTACGCGATTTACTTATTATTTATTACATTTAACTAACAATAGCATAAGATGTACACAAATTTTTGTTCATGGGAGTATCCTGGGAAGGGAAGGATTCAACCCCTTTTCTCTGAAATTTATGATTAAAAATTCCGATTGAAATCTAATATTTTTCCTAAAATTAGAAACAAGAAGGAAACATTCCAAGGTCTAAAATATTCAAAAAACCAATTAACGCAAAAGATTGTTGTTTGTGTGATAACAGAATTGACAGAAATCTCCCTCTTCCAGAAAAAATCTTGGATGTGCTCATACATCTATTGTACATTTTACTTTTTTTTTGTGAAACTTAAAGATGCGATTTTTCTCACCATGACCCCAATTGCGACGTGTGATGAATCACAATGCGCCGAACGAAAAATCAATATTTAATTGGCACATATGACCAGAAACGATTTTCAATGGGATCGTGAAACGCCTCGTAATTGCCATCGAATGACCCATCGTCGCGTCTGGCCGCTGCCAATCAATCATGCGCATCAGATAAAATTTAAAAAAAAAAGCATTCCATCGTTCGCATCGTTCCTGAACCATTGAGTTGCATGTCGAAGAGCTTATCGTGACGCCTTGTTACTCTTATCTTTTATTAACAATAGCTTTCGAAACAACCGAGTTCGCTCATGTTGAAAGTGATATGAGTTTGAGAGACAACATGTTTAATCCTCTTTGTCGAATATACAGGATATTTTCAGAGAACCATTGCAAACATGTGATGACAAAACGTAAAAAAAAAAAAACGCTGTATATTAAACCTATTTCGGTGTTAACGCATTAGTAAGTTTGAAATTTTGAATAAAAGGGTCTTCCATTAATTATTAGCTATACATATCATTGCATAATTTTATTCTTTAAGTATTTAGCTTGAGACAGATGTTCGTTCAGTGAAATTTTAATTCAAGAATTACTTTTTATATATTTAATATTAAATGACAAAAAATTGAAATTTAACAAAAATAATATCCATCTATAAATTTCTTTAAATTTAAAATGTGAAGCAAAGAAATATAATTAAATTTTAAGAATTAGGTAATATAATAAAGATAATTAAAAAAAAGTGTAATGTTTAACTTTATAACACATAAGATTGATTTGTACATTATCAACTTTTGTTAAAAGATTCATTTTTATTAATTTAATTAATATCTTATACGTGACAAAAGTATTTTTCTATTAAATTTTTTAACTGAGATGCTATATTGAGATATTCTTTGTACCAGCTAATATCTTTCATTAACGAGTTAAAAATGAAAAATTTTTATCTTCCTTATATCTGAATCTGACAATTAATTAATCTTTGCCGTATCAAACAAAGTAATTAACGGCCTGAAAAATATGACTTATAACAAATGTTAAATGTCGAAATTCAATTTTCATAATACATATCCACTACAGACTATAATACCTTGTCGTAGAAATCAACCGCAGATCACTCTCATTTTAATTTTACTTTTAATTCCCGTGTTTCATGCAATCGTAAATTTCCGACATAGCCGAGCTTTTCATTAAAATAAATTCTCTTTAATATAACTCAGTAGTATGCGTTCTGGTTTATCTCACATAATTTCAGCTATTTCTCTAAACATATAATTTATATCTTTATCTATATATGCTCTCGCATTTTTATTTTAAATACATATGTGTTTGTATGACTACAAATTTCAGATAAATCTAAAAAAAATATAAAAAGAGCTTATTATGAAGACCATTAAAGGAATGATTTCAATAAATTTTGTAATTTGCTTGACTAAATTCCAAAATTTTAATTAAAAAATTTTTTTCTAGAAAAATATATTTATTTTCCAGGTAGTATGGGTAAAAATGAACTAAATAAAATTATGGCGTATTTAATTGTGATATATTATATACATATATGTATGTATTTTATTTTAAAAAGCCACATTTTAAAAAGTTAATGAAATATATACATAACCACATTTTTTAAAAATTTCATAAGTAGATTGAATGCAAAAATAGAAAAAAAATTTACTTTTCCAAGATTTTATGATATAGAATAAAACAATTTTTATTGTATATTTTAATGTCTTGCGATAATAAAAGGTATTATAAAGAATAGATTTCATAGATCAAATTTTAGCTCTTTTATGTAGAATAATTTTACATCATCTTCGTAGCAACCCTTATCAATATAAATTCGCGATACAGAGAAGAAGAATTAATGTCTTTGAAAATGCATAGCATGTTAAGATGACATAGAATAATATAGATCACACGTCGAGCTTAGGTAAATAAATCACGCGGTCTTACATTTTCGTGGATAAAGTCAAGATTAAAGTCAAGTCCTAATAGGGCTAACACGATAAATAGGATCTTTTGGTTTAAAAGAGACGAGCTGGAGGAGCAGAATTCTGTCAACCCTCTCGAGATCACATTACACATACCAACATGATTATTAATTAATTATTTGAAATGAGCTTTCCGTTCCACCGTCGACTTTGCACTCCGTCTTTCTAACGAACTATTTATATAATACTCATCTATCAAACGTATCGCGAGCAAAAGCGCTACATATTTATAAATATAATCGCACTTTATAACAAATAATTAGATATATCAAATATAAGCAATTGGAAAACAAAATTCCAACAATTACCAATTTTATACTTTGAATGCAGAATGTTGAAAAAAATTGAAGAGACAATAAATTAGAGTCGTGATACTAACATTTTAAATTATTTATATCTGGGAAACAGTTAAGTTTTTAACTTATGTTCACTAAAGTTTTTTTTACTTAGTATGACATGTATCATATAAATGCTAAATGGTTTTTTTAATATCCTTTATAAGAAGCTCTTATCTTTTTTAATTGTATCTATAAATTATGCATTTATAGGTATTAATCTACGGATTACCAGCAATCTACACGTATACAGGCGCGCTATTCGACTACAAGTTTATCGTCTATCCGAAAACCATAAGGTACCTGTATCCATTGGCTTGCATAGCGCAATTTGTGACAGTGTATCTGACGTTAACGGTGACTTTAGAGAGATACATCGCGGTCTGCCATCCATTGAAAGCTAGATCCTTTTGCACTTATGGACGGGCCCAAGTGGCAGTGCTGATCATAGTGATCGTCGCTTTTATTTACAATCTACCTAAGTGAGTAATCGAGCTAATGTTTTCAATGTTTTTTCTTTGTTTATTATCGTTAAAAAGAAAATTAGTATAGAAAAAAAAAGTTTTAATTAAAATAATTGTAAAATAATAATAAAATATACTGGCAATAAAAGGGTTAATAGAGCGCTGAAATTGGTGCGTAATTCATATAATATTCATATAATATTTACATAATGGGTATCGATACAAACTTCTTTTCGGTTTATTTTAAACTATCATCAGAAAAATTGTGGCTAATTTTCCAAAGAAGTTTATATTGACACTTATTGTAAATTTATTAATATATTGGGTTGTCCGGAAAGTTCGTGCTGATTTTGAAGGAAAATTGAAACGCAGAAGATTTAAATTTTAGTATACATTTATTAAATTTAAATCTTTTGCGACACGAACTTTCCGGATAACTCAATATTATGTGATTATTATATAAATATTATATGAATTGCCTACCAACGCGCTGTATTAACGCTCTCATTACCCTATACTTATTATTATTTTGAATTTCGAGAACCCTATTATTTAAATTTGGTTTTAAAATAAATGTGTTAAAATTTTTTTTTTCCTGTTGTTTAGCTAGAACGAGATATAATATAAAATGTTCAATAGAGAGAAACGATGAAAAGAAAAGAATATCTAAAAAATATCTTACGCTTACAATTGATTGCAACAAAATTATTGTGCAAATTAATGAAGAAATTAATTTTTGAAATTATTTAGATTCTGGGAAATTGAAGTATACAACGAGAAGCATTGGAAGTATAATATCACGGTATACTGTGTTAATCCAACTGAATTGAGGAGCAATGAATATTATGTCATCCTGTATATTCATTGGATGTACTTTTTTGTGTATTACATGTTCCCGTTCATCGCACTGGTGATTTTTAATACGGCCATTTATCGAAGGGTGAGTAACATAAAGTCCAACATTGTCATTAAATTTAGACCATTTTATTAAAATAATATTTTATCAAGAAATAATGTACCTTACAAAAAGAACATTTTATTTTGCACGTGGACGAACTTTATTTTTGATCTAATTTACTCCGAATATAAATTATACAGATCCGACACGCAAACAATGATAAAATTGAAATACAATATTATAAGTATAAAGCATCATAAGTATAAGAATTAACTATCATAAGTATAGAGCATTCCCCAAAATTGACATTCTATATACAATAAAAAATAAATTTAGAAATCGTTTTATTAAAAAATAATTTTTATTTTTAACATAATTTTAATATATTGCTAATTTAATTTCCTTTGACTTTTATTACTACCAATTTTCTTTTAAAAGTATAAATTGAGTGTGCTTTATAATTGTAGTCAAAATTTAAAAAATTAAAGAAACAGTTACTGCTTTACTTTTACAAGAACATCATCTATGATTGTTAAATTTCAAACTGGAAACATGAGAGAACATTGACAACCCGAAATGAAATACGAAATACAGTCGGATTAAATGTGAGATATCGAACAGAACAGCTTGTTAGCGGCATCCCTGATGGAAGCTGATATTTCCCAAAGCTACTGTTCCGTTTTATTAAAACTTCTTTTTAGAATTCGCAATAAGTAATCATGACAAAGGAATAAGAAGGATAATCGAGCCGCAATAAATTCCGTAACGGGCTAACTATGTCATATAAAAGTACGAATAATAAGCCGAAGCGACGAAACCAATAAAATTACAAAGTATATAATCTCTTTGATGATACTTATCTCTTTGACACGTGCACATGCTTAGAATTCGCAAGTACGTATAAGAGCAGCAAAATTCATGGACGGCTGCTCTCACATGTGCCACTTATGCAGACCACACGACTGTAGTTGCAGACACAAGTAATGTCATCCTTCTCTTCCTCTTTATCCTTCAATAAAATATGTGAATTTGTAAACGAAAGTTAACATGTGTTAAATATTTCAAAATAATTTCTGCACTCTAATTTTATAAATAATAACGCAATGTAATAAAATTAGCAAAAAGTTAAATTAATAATCTCAAGA
>NW_017259542.1:380772-384158 GCF_001594045.1 Atta colombica | reverse complement strand
AATAATTATAATATATATTATAATAATTACTTTGATATAAATTAATAACCCTTTGCCTTTATTATATATTTTTTAATAATTACTGTAAGATAAATATAGTATAATGATTTTTGCTAGACGATACTTTTTCTTCGTACGATTTAATTGGCAAGAAAAATGGAAAATAAAAAATGGTACAATAATTAAAACTTGATTTAGATTAATGTAAAAATATTATCTTCGCAATTTTAAATGATTTAATTTTGTAAACGTATATAATTTTTATTTCTATATATAAAAATTATATGTGTTTTTTACGCATTTTTTATGCATTTCAAAATGATATCAGGATACATAATATCTTCGCTATTCTAAAATTCAGCTGCAGGATCGAATCGGATCTACATGATCCTCGGGAGTCTGAAATTACAAAACGCCTGTTGTCGAAGAACAATTATTTCTCTCAGCTTTTCCTTATCGTGAAACTTTAGCATCTACAAACTTCATCCTTAATTCCAAGATCCAGATGAGCTTTTCAGTGACATATTCTGCGAGACAACTTCCACAGACTTCACATGGATGAAAGCGCGTTTCCGATGAGAATGCTCATGTGGCAAATGAAGAAAGCTATTTAATCTCGTCTTAGAAATCTTATTTCCTGACGAAGTGCAGTCTCTTGATATTTCTCTTCCTGATGAGAAACCGCGATTAACAATAAGTGGCAAGAAAATATGAATAGAATAAAAAGAGAGAATGCTTCCGCTTTGTCAATTAAAGAAAAAGTTTCAATCAATGAAAAAGTTAACATTCACTTGCTTATGTTTATATGTATATTTAAGAAATCGAAGTATAGTATGTATCTCTGCAAAAAGTAGCATTAGAAATTTACCCAGATACATAGTGTGCTTTCTGTATAAAAAATAAATATTATATAATTAAAATAAATATTATATAATATGAAAGTTTAATATTATATTTAATAATACAATTTTATGATTTAAATAAAAATTTTCTCATGTTATTTTAATTATTTTTTTAAAAACATATCTACTTCTTATTAAAATAATTTTTGATCCATGTTCTAAATCAAATTTTTTACTTTTAAATAAAATATAAAAAAATAATTTTTTCATTTTGTTAAAAAAATATATCCTTAATAAATTTCTGAAAAATATAATTCATAATCATTAAATTGCGTCTTCTATATTTGACAATATTCTAGAGCAATTTTTTATGAAATCAAGATATAATCGTCCATTACGTGAAAAAGATGATAACAACGTTTGAACAAGAAACAAAGAGCTGAAACAAACGCCATATTTCGTGCCAGTTAAGGATATTTGCCCTGCTTTATTTACATGACCTAATATTTGGAAGGAGATCCACATTACATTCCGTTTCGAAGTTTATATGGATAATAATTTTATTAATAACTTAACACAAGCACATTCGCACGAAGAGTACCAGATGAACTGAGATACAATAATCTGAGACACGTCGGCGATACGCGACTCGCATAATAGTTCGTCGAAGTGACGCAGTCTTAATAATAATTAGTCGCCACTTCGCCGTCGTAATTGTTTAGTATGCAAGCAAGTAACTTACTCTCGTGGTTCGGAAGCGGAAGCCACAGAATCAAAAGAATGCAAAAAACCAATAAGCAAACCAGTAAATAGGTAGGAATAATTCATGGTGCAAAATTCCTAATTTTTAAATTCTTAAGACTTAATTTACAATATTTGAAAATTTTTCTTGTTATTTCGTGTGTATCTTTTTTCTTTTCTCACATTTCATTGTATTTATTTTTCATTTCAATGTGATTATCATAGTTTGATTGTTATATGAAAATCGAAATTTGTTATGAATGATATTTATGAAAATCCGTCTATTGCTATTACATCAATAAATGATTATTGATTATGGCGAATCATTTTTGATGCTGAAGTTAATGTAATTATTATGCTTTTGTGCACAGCTTTCCGCTTAGTTTCAACTACGTTTGATATATTGAGATGCATTGTGGAAATGACTAATATATTGAAATTGTTCTACAAGCTGCATACTGTTTCATCACTTCATAAATCATATGTTACAAACTGTGCACCTGTTCATTTAACGTCAATTGTCACACAAGCTATGCATTGTTGAAACATTGTTGCGTTTTCTTCTTCTAATTCGAGGATTTGTTTCATAATTATTTCGGATGAACCACACCGTTATATCCCAAATATATCTCCTGAAACTACTGCAATCCTGAAAATCTACAACCGAAATCCCGAGATTAATCATTCTTGTGCACGAGAATCCCAAGCGTTCTTTTGCGTTCCGCCCCGTTTGGTTGGTAGTAAAATATCGCAGCCTGTCTGGCATCTATTCAGCGCTTTCTTACCGTGTTTCCGAGTACGGCGTGGGCGAATTTGGAAGCCGCGGAACAAGCGTCGAGAATGGCGAAGTAGGATGCAAACGTGAAATATAGGTAGGTGATGGGTGCAAAGCTTGGAATTTTGTGCACGAATCGAACGTTCTCGTTGATGCCTCTTTCCTCTTCGCCTTCTACAAGATAGAGGAAATCAAATATTATTGCGCGAGAATCCCGATGTAGAGGAACATTACACTAACAAGAGACACAGACAATCACAAGTATATCGGGGTTTTTCTTGTTATAGAGAGAAGCTCATGATGGATTTTCATGTTAGTTGCAAAATAGAGAGAGTTCTAAGATTTCTTTTTTAAACATAACTACGACAACCTTTTTATATCATGTAACTACAATAATATTTGCTGGGAACCAAATCAAAAAAATAAAATCCGTCTCGCAAACTTCGTTATGGGATATTCTTCTATGTTGAAGAATTACGATCATAAATCTGAAAAAAACAGATAATATTTATGAAATTTAATGCACATGTTCATTACATTTATTTAAATAATTACTGTAACTTAATTTTCAATTAAATCATTCATTATTTTTAATTTCGTTCGTAATCACAAGCTTCATTTACATGTAAAGGAAGCATTTCTAATAGTGTTCTTAAATATTGTTAATTTAAGATACATCACGATAGGAACTACTGCAAACACAATGTGTTTCATGTAACTTCTAAAAACGAAATAATATATGATTCGTTATAAAATAAACGTGGCATAATGTGTTCAGAGTATTATTACTGGATTTTACATTGCACGACGAGAGAGTCGTTAGAACTATAATTTCAATACGCAAAACCTTTCGTCAACTCTGTGTTTTGTTTTCAAAAAGTGCATTTACATAGAACATCAGTTTATCTAAAAGATGATTATATCGGTAAAATATAATAATAAATTTTAATCTAATCGTATCCATTTAAATCATCTAAAAATTGCAGTTGTATTTATAATGATTTTTAAATTTTAGAAAAAAATAAATT
>NW_017259542.1:370651-380672 GCF_001594045.1 Atta colombica | reverse complement strand
ATGTATATATATATATATATTCTTTTTCGATTTTTATTATGGTTTTCCAATTTTTTTTTTTAAAAACCAATAATATTTAAGAAACTGTTAGAAATGCTTCCTTTACATGTAAATGAAGCTTGTGATTACGAACGAAATTAAATAATGAATGATTTAACTGAAAATTAAGTTACAATAATTATTTAAATGTAATGAAAATGTGCATTAAATTTCATAAATTTCATAAAAATTTATAAAAAGTACATTAAATTTCATATACATGTACATAAATTTATTTTGTGTACATGTGCATATTATATTATATTATATGTTTGGTCTACATGTACCGTATTGTATATATTTATACTGTTTAGTTATAAATATATTAAATTTAATATAATGTCATGAAATTAAGTTCAAATTTTGTAATTTAAAAGTATATTAAATTTTATGAAATTTATAACAATGAAATATAGTTGGGTTGCTACAGTTCTTGAAACGAGATGAAAGTTATAAAAACGAGCAAATTCACTTTTGTAATTTTCATTTTAAGAAACGTAATAAGCTCTATTGATCTATCTAATACAAATTTAATTTACCCATTTGAATGATTATCATGTTCTTTTTATCTCATATTTCTAACGGTTCCTTGTTCATGCGGATAATTGCTCTGTTTATTTCATCGTATCCCGGAAAAACAAGAACTCATTAACCTACCTTCGTCGATTTTGTAATTAATCGCGTTTCTTCAAAGATATCAATCGATCTTCTTTTTTCAGAATCTTATTTGAGAATCAGCACATACCTTCTGCTTATCGTGCATTACATCATCGAACGATACTTGGAAATTTAAACGTTAAAAAACTGTTTGCCTAAAAATCCAGCAAAATTTATAATATGACAAAATTCATAGTATCAACTAACATATAAATTCAATTATTAGTCTCGCGAGACGAGTAAACAGACCAATTTTTATTAACAAAACGCTATTTTGGCATTTATCAAATACATTTCTCTCGTAAGGCTTTACTTTTTTATATCAAACAATCAAAAAATGTATTATTGAAGCAAGATAAATATAGAAAGATGGTTTTTTTATAGCAGCAATAAAGTGAATATTACATCACGTAATAAGATATGTTATTTCTTGATAAAATACAATTATAAACTATTCTAATTTAATTGCCTATCTTATAAGTAAAAATTTTATTAAAGTTAAATTATATCATATCCCATGAAAATTCAAGATAAAAAAGAAAGATAAAAGATTTCTTTTTCTAATAGAAATGTTGGATTATGTCTCATAATGTCTTTAGGCGTATGCCGGTTTTCAGGTCAGAAAGGCGAACAGAGACCTGCAGCAGCTGTCGCGTCATCAGCGTCGAGAGATCGGCCTGGCGACGATGTTGATGTGCGTGGTGATCGTGTTCCTGATCTGTAATATCCTGCCTATGATTTCAAATGCGCATGAGACATTCATCGCAGATCCGCCGCAATGGATGGTGCAAATCGGCAATCTGTTGGTGACTATCAACAGCAGCATCAACTTCATCATTTACGTGATCTTCGGTCGGAAGTTCAAGAGAATATTCCTTAAGCTCTTCTGCTCGTCCAGGCTGTTTGTGCCAGGCCGGGACAGTCCGGAGTTTCAGACTTACGACGAATCGGTCATCACGACGAATATCGAATTAAGAAATTCAGTCAGGCACGGTCATCTCCACCGTGCCAACACCATCAACTGGAATAACAACATCCACGTGTCCAACGGCAGCACCAGACAGAGCCTGAAGAACAATAGACCAATCAGCCCCGGTTCTTGCTTTTATCCGGGCAAGAATTCAGTGAGAAATCTTAGTCAAATATCGAGAACGTCGAATAGTCGCAATAGTTGGACCAGAGAAGAGAACGGCGATTCTACACTATAATAGACAGCAACAGCTGTCCTTCATGTTTATTACACAATTAGAAATCTGCCGAATGTTTTTAATCAATGTTAAGAATTTTCACTCATTAAAAGTAGTAAAAAAAGTAGAATGTGATAATTCCAATGCCAATAGACAACAAAATGTCAGTCTTTTACATTTGTTATCTTGCCAGAAATCAACTGTGTCTCAATCGCTTGCCGAAATTTTTAATTAGTTTAATTAGTTAGAATTGATAGAACAAGAAGAATGATATCTTTACGCTGTAATCTATGACATATAATCGCTCGCTACATTTTCTGATATATTATTTGATATATTATAAGTGATATAAAATGTTATTAAAATCAAAGCATCCTATTGATATTTTAATTGCATTCAAAATGTCAAATGTTAAAAGGATGTCAAAAAGGACCAAAGCGATGTAAAAGATAATCAACATTATATTTAATATTTTTCCTAGATTATTTAAAATATCATCTAGTCGAAACTGAAGCAAGAAGACATTCAGAAGAAGCAAGACGAATAATTGATAGACCACTTTATACCATAATAATAAACAATAAGATAACCAATATGATTATTCATTATTTTAATTTTTTAATCAAAATTTGTATTTTTATTATTCAATCAGGAATTCTGTTGAGAATCTTAACCGGGCATTAAGACAATCTATATAAACCAAAAAGAATAGAATAAAAATGAAAATAGAAAAAGTATAATCAGCAAAATAACCGGTATTATAATATTTCCTCCATTTATGTTCCCGCAGTTATTTTAGCAATTCCGATGTCCAGAACGTCAGAATGGATAGAGAGACATAAGAATAAGAATGAGGACGATTCAGCACTGCATTGAACAATCAATATTATTGTACCTTTAGGAAAAGTTCGGTCCAATTCTCAAGCTTGAATGTTGTAATCCTGCGGGACGGCATAGCCGTCCGCCAACTTCGAAATAAAGGAAAAGGATCGTTAAAAATAACAGTTTTCGTATTTCCTGTCGTGAAAGAACTCAGAAAGGTCAAGTTTCTTGCAATGATGATCCTTAGAGTGATTTTCCGAAAGTGCTATCTTGCTTCAAGACGATCTAGTCGAATGTCAAAGAAAGAAATAAACTAATCTTAGTAAGACCGATATCACAGTTCATTCTTATTTTAGATTGTCTTAAGTAATGCCTTAAAATGCTAATACAATTCTGTGATTGACTTATGACATCTTAAGCCTTCTGGTACCACTGTAATGACATACCCGACTGTTTCTTTTAGTTTATATGCAGCTATAAATTTTATATTATTAAAGATACATTTGTTTGTTACTGTTATATACCTTAATATCTGACATTTCATTAAAAAAAAAATGTATAAGGTATAATGAATTTTACATGTATAATTTGTATACATGTAATTGATATTTTTACAAAATACCTAGTGCATTATATACATAACAAAATATATAATAAACCGAAGGATTAAATATAAGAATCAATTGTGAATCGATCTTAATGTCACCGACATCAATTTCTGTTTCAAATACTTTAAGCAGTCACGCGATTATACTAATTCATGTTTCCGTAATCACTAAACATGAATTTTCTTACTGTTCATAAAAGACGCAAAGCGATATTGGCTTAATAGATTAATATAAATTAATGAATTAAGTATAATTATTAGATTAAGCAATAAGAAATTTTCCCTTTTCGTGACAAAAGATGTTAAGTATCAAACAGAATATCCCATCAAAATTGATTTTGAATCCTGAAACTTGCAATGGAAATAATAAAAAAATAAAAAATATGAATCATAGTTCCAAATATAAAATAATAGATTTCCCTCACAATTGAAGAAAATTTAAAAATTTTTTGTTTCAAGAATCTTGAATTTTATCTTTCACAAGTTTTTACTTTTTAATATTAATTCAATATCTCGACAATTAAAAGATTGTATTAATATCTAATAAATTTAAAGAATGTTGCAAATACATAAATACATGTAAATATATTTAGAATAAGGATAAAGAAAATGAGAATCTCTATTAAATTTATAAAAATGATATTTCTCTCTCACAACATCAAATCTTATCTTGATAGAGTAAGAAAAAGTAAAGAAGTTAAAAGAATGATATGAACAATTTATAGCTATGTTTCACATCGAATGTAATAAAAATAGACTATTTATACTTTTGATAAGAATTTTAGAGTACGTGTCAGGAATATCTAATACGTATTGGATTGAAAGAAAAGTTCTGCGGTATTTTGTTAAATCAAAATCTGTTGTCTTTAAAAATGTTCTTTAAAAATGTCTTTAAATCTGTTTTATTAATTATGGTACGATTTTTAATCGAATTATGAGTAATCAAAATCAGAATGCTCTTTTATTTAATCCGCGTGTAACTTGGTAACAAAAAGTCATAGGAACATTTTTTAAAAATGAATTTTTAGGAAAAACTAAGCTTTCACGCCAAATAGTCGAAAATTTCACAACAAATATATTCTGTATATAATTTTGAGCTAACACAATTCCGCAGAACTTTTTCTCCAATCCAATATTTTCTTAAAGTTTTATTTTATCTTCTCTGAATCATACAAATGTTCAAAAACAAAAAAATTTAATCAATTGAAGGATAAGATTTCTTTTTATCTTATAAGATAATATCTTAATTCAGTAAAATCCTTTAATTTTCAGTCTTAAAATACTTTTAAATATACGTGCTTATGGTAATCATTTTTATTTAATTTAAGTTTTCCGTTATTTTAAATTTTATGTTCTATTTAAGCATTCTTTGTATTTTATGAAAAAATTCAAAAACTTATAAATACAATAAAAAATCTTGTACGCCAAATAGGCCAATAAAAAGCTATTAAGATCAGAAGTTAAACTTCACTGGAAAAATATTACACTCCTGCAGTGTTACTTTAAAAAAAAAATGTTTAAAGTAATCTGCTAACTCTGACCGAGTAGGTTTCGCGAGTTTCCGGCATGTTAGTCACGTACTAAGCTCTTCGAAGAAAATAAATCGAATTTCAAAGTCAGAAAAACCCAGTGCGACATTTCCTCGGGGAAGACTTCTGGCTGTAGAGAATTCTGTAACTTGCATTCTTGGACTATTACTTTTTGAAACTTACATACTGATCAACCCCAACTAACATTCGTCAATTGATGAAGAAAGATTTTCTGTTTCCTGACCATTATTGGAATGACAAGATCAAAAAAATTACTGCTAATGCAATTTAAAAAAAAATCTAATTGGAATAAAAGATATTTAAAGAATTTCATAATTTTTCATATTTCTCAAGCATAGTTGATATTCAGAGTGATTTAGATGACTAATTCAATAAAGTACTAATAAAATATAAAATCAATTTCCAGTATTTTTCTTAGTAAACTTACAGCATTTTTAAAACTTTATTTTCACATAAAACGAAAAATTGATATATATGTACATACACACACACACACGCGCGCGCGCGCACACGCACGCACGCACGCATGTATATATACATATACATATATATTGCGCATATTTCCTTTTATTCGTATGTATAGATTTAAAATAAAAATTATTATTTTAAGATAGAATAAAAAGAATGGATGAGAAACGCCATAATTGTAATCAAACTAAAATGTACTCTATAATAAATATAAGTGTCTTTTAATTTAATTTCACGAATAGCATGTAAAATAATATAGTCACAGTTAAAAAAATGACGTTCATCGCATAAGCGCAAGCAAAAATATATAGATAAATTTTAAAAGAAAATCGTTAAAAAACTAGACATTAATATAAGAATTGTAAATATATTTCTATCAAATTTACAAAATAGCATCTACTGATCACTTTTCTTCCATTGCAAAAATTATTTATTTACAGCTATATTTTTTATTTAATAAAAGAAGATCAATAAACATCAATAAATAGCTAGTGTTTATTGATAAACTGTTTAATTCCTAATTTAGTTTTCGGATAATTGTATAAAATAAAAAATACTATAAGTTTAAATTTATCTTAACGATTCCCGAACATATTCTTGTTATAAGAAGAAGGGAAGAAATTAGATTTAAGTACAGAGGGAAACAAAACGCTCTCGTAATTATATGGTAAAAGAGATTCGTCACAGATTCTAGTCACAGAATTTCTATAATATTTGAGCCCATTATAGATATGTATATTCATGTATTTAATATATACAACATGTATATATGCTAAGTCCATCTTACTATTTATCTTACTGCTGTCTCGACATTCTTGTAAATATGATATAAGAATCATCAAATAATAGTGAACATTGACTAGGAAAAACAGCACTGTCTATAACATTTGTCTATTTTTAATTAAAGAAGATGAAAGACATTAATATTATTGATTTCAAAATTTGATTTAAAAATTATCAAAATACTTATATATCTTTATGTTTTTTTTTTTTATACATCTAATAATGTTTAATTAAAATAATGAAAATTGAAATATTTAGCATTTAAATAAAAAATAAAATATATTTACAAATTTTCTTTATTGTAAAGGAACCATAAATCCTCAAAATTTAAGCTTCTACTCCAGCCAATACTTCTATTCCATTATGCTGCCAAGGCGTATCATATAAATATATTTTCATGTAGCTATCTTTATAATTTATAAGTTAGAAACATATTTCGCCACTCATGTAAACATATGTCCTCTTTATCATTCAAATTGTGCTTTAAATCAATTTTATTGTACATAAAATAAATTCTCACAGACAATGCACGAGTTATATTTATTCAATCCCTCACATGAGGTTAATTCATATAACACACTGAGGTTCCAACATGAAAAATGGATTATTACAAAGTCTCTGTGCTTATAATACTAAAAATTAATTACACATGTAGCTTTTTAAAACATTAAATAAGGCATGACAGGAAATAACATAGAAGAAAAGAAGAATCAATAAAAGATCACAATTTTTAATTTATTAGAAGAACAGAGTAAACATACAATGAGAAATACTTGAAATGCGATAAGAATTAAATGAATACTCTGTTTAATAATTTCTCCTTTTTTTTTGCTAACATATTTTTTATTATGATTTCAATAAAATAAACAACAAATATAAAATTACTTTCTTGATTAAACGTGATTATTAAATGATACATATTCTTAGCAAATAATTACCTATGATCATTAAACAGTTAGAGACTGACTGGAACAAGCATCAAAAATAAGATAAATTTCCAAAAGGATATTTCGATTACATTTATTTAAAGAATATTATGATACGGCACATGTATCGTTATTACATAATGCGACTGCAATTCTGACTATAAGTTACGTCTTTTTACTCTTCGATCTCACGTAGAAGTACAAGGCAATCAATCCTATACCAACGTATGTTGCAACTGTCACCTAGAAAATAAAACATTCGAAAATCCATTCGTAAATAAAAAGACTTATCGAGATCTTAGTCTACAAACGATGTCAAAAATTTTAAGGTTAAGTTACTTACATTCCTCCGACCATACAGTGTTTGACTATTGAAATGTTTTGCCAAACCCGTCAACTTTTCTTCACCTTCGGCCATTTTTTCACGGTGAAAAATTTGATTTCAAATGTGAAAATTCCAAAAAAAGATTGCAAAATGTCGTCAAGCCGCAAAATCGCTGTATCTCAATGGCAATTGTCTATTGAGTGCTGAACGCCATGTTGAAAATATATCGAGATATCGAGAATAAAATCGCGAGATATCTATATCCTATCTTTGAAAGAAAACTTTTCGCTGAGAACATCTATAAATATTACTCATTAAAAATTTAATTTCCAAATTTCTGGAATTTTGTTCAACAATATTTTCGAAATTTTTGAAATTTCTCTTTAATTTGTGTTCTCCATGAAATACATGGTATAATACCTTCCACCATGAATAAATATATAATTATATTTAAATTATTAGTAAATGTTGAGTTTAGGGGCCTCATCTCCAATCTTAATAAAATTAGTCTCATTAATTGGTGCGTTTTTGCATAAACGAACGAATTGATAAAAAAATATGTCGCTCTACCTTATGAACCGAGATATTAATTATTAAAATTGACAAATATTCAGATTAGAAAATCTGTCATATTGATGGTATAGAATTTATATCATGAATTTACATTCATATATTTTAATTTATTTCTATCAAAGAGAAGTATATATTATACTTGCTGCACCTCCTTAAATTATTTAATTTACATTTTCGTTTGTATGCTCCAGGGACCTGAAAAATTTTTTTAATTCGGTTTTGGTTACGGTTTAATAAAATGTCGAATAAGTGTTCTGATTTTAGTTTCAGTTTCTTGACTGGTTTCAAGAAAATCAAGACCGAAAAAATTACGGTTTTTAACGGTTTTTTGTGTTTTTTCTCTCGATAGGAGAAGAGTTTAAAATTTTAAATGACTGTTTTATTTATTCTATTTATTTATTCTTTTTTTATTCTTAATAGAACATTTGTTTAATGAGAGAGAGAGAGAAAGAGAGAGAGAGAGAGAGAGAGAGAGAGAGAGAGAGAGAAAACATGTTCATCAGTGCAATTTAAAGAACTTAACAGAGAACATACCATGTAACAAAAATTACGCTAACCAACTATGACAGAGTCATATGATTATTTGGCGGCTCTTTCCTAAACTCTCTATTTGAATCAGTTTCTCACTTATATTACAGATATTTAAAGTGCGTTCTGTTTCACGCATGATGCGTATAATATTATTTTATTCTTCTTTAATATTGAAACAACAAGGATAAAATGATATAATCATTATGTGTAGAACGAAACGCACTCTTAATTTCCAAATTTCTATACTGCAAAAATTTAAAAATAACATTGATGCGCTGATGTACGCATCACAAAAAAGGCCTAGATAATCGCTTTCATTACAGTAAAAATCATTGAACACTATAATGATGAAAAACTCATTAAAATTATCAGTATTTTTCATAAAAATTCAGTATTACATGTAAGTAAATTATAATGAAAGTAATCCAAATCGCAATGAGAAAAAAATTAATGATATACTTTAAGAAATTTAAAAAATCATTTACATTTCATATACATTTACAACCCTGCAGAACGTTGAAAGAATGTTGCTGAGAAATTGCATTGTTAAATGTTGATATATGAATGTTTTTTCAACGTTGTAAATCTTTGTCTTATTATTTCTAAATCAAAAATGAAATAAATACATTTTACACTTTTCAGAAAAGATATTTCGGAATCTGAAGAAAGAGGGAGTACATTTTTTTTGTGTTAAATGTATATAGCTATTCAATAAAATAAAATTTCTAGTAGTAATTTTTGTTGGCAATCTTTATTAAGCCTTAATACACACCTTAGTTTTTGGCACTCTTAGGGGACTGCCCCTTGGGCAATCAGGTGGATTGGACACTACTATTTAAATCTTCCCATGTAAAGTTTAGGAGAATGCTACTGTGACTGTTTGTAGTCGTCACAATGGCAACACTGATAAGTGACATCACAGTGCAACGCATGATTACTGTTTTAGAATTTGAATATAATATTCGAAAAGTAACTATTTTATGTTTGTTCTGTCTAATTCCATTATTATTACTTTGCATTTATGCAAAATTATATTGTCACAATAAAAGATAGGTGTTTTACATATAACGTGAGCTAACTTTCGAGCGTGTTTCTTGAAGCTAAAAAAACTTGAACGATCATTTATTTAACAATGTAGTGGTTGAGAGCTTTGAGGACTAATTGATTAGAAAGATTCGAGCATGCCCAAACCTAGGTCTGTTCGCGTTGCTTGCATTCAATATCTTTGCTTTCTTTTTTTCAACGCCCAAATATATACTTATCTTATTTTAAATGCAAAAGTTTTTGGAAATTTCAAACAACATGAACAGACCTCTAGGTTTGTGGGAAACTCTCTATGTTTCAGTCACTATCATAATTTTTGGTTTTTATTCGCAGGATTACCATGCCATTTAAATATAAAAAGAAAACAGATCGTCGTAGCATATCTGTAGATATTATACGAAAAATGCCTTTCGCACATAGGGAGGGCACTTTTCCCACTTTTCATTTTTTCTTATTATTTTCCATGATGGTTTTAGCTTTAATCTACTTTAAATGCAAATCTATAGAAA
>NW_017259542.1:350801-370551 GCF_001594045.1 Atta colombica | reverse complement strand
GTGCCCAAAGGTCCCCACTCTCTTCTACTATATACGTTCGGTCATTTGTGTCCTGGATTAATTTTCATCACTTTTTCATCACAAGTATATATAAATATATAAATTAGTATACATAAATTATTAAATGATTTTTACATATATTTTTGATATCTTAGAAAGTATTTGTACAATTATATTCATAACAAATTTTGCAGATAAATTATTATAACTAAATATAGTTAACAAAATGAGAAAAATGCACTGTTTCATATAAAAATACAAACATATTTAAATACAAACATACAAAATACAAACATATTTAAAAGAAAAATATAGTTCAATATCTTAAAATTAATATTTCAAAAAAAATTGATCAGCTGTCCAAAAAGTTTAATTATTGAGTAATCTGAAAATAATATTTTCTTAATATGCGTGAATGATCATTGAAGATATATTATATTTACATTTTAAACAATGCATTTTATTATTGCTATTATATTAAAAAAAAACTTATAATTTATTAGGGAAATATTCTTTATAACATTACAGACAACGTAATATATTACTGACAACATTTATCAAGTGCACAAGAGAACCAAAAATTGTATTTATTAAGAGCTAATATGTTCTAAAAAAATTTCTTTTTTAATAATTTGCGAAATATTCCTGCAAAACAACTTAGAATTGATTAAAAATAAAGAAAAAAATAAAAATTTTTTAATTACAAAAAATGTACATTCTGTACATATGTTGGATTATTTGTAATCTAAAGGGAAACTTCGCCAGAGGTGAATTATGCCAGTTAAAGAATACGCACAAATTGAGCCAGCAACACACAAAACTTGTAGATGCCAAACTTTTTTTAGAAATAAAAAAGAGCCCAATATTTGATCAGATGCTCATAGTATTTCAAAGAAAAGAAATGCGCAGGACGAATGACCCAAAAGTGTGAGTTACGGATTAATAGTAACAAATATATTCATGTTTTCATTTTAATATATACAAATATATCTACAAATATCTATATATTATAAATATATTTTTTTCTATTCGCACAAGTATATTTTTCGAAGCTTAGAAGTAAGTTTCCAAGGCACTTTAAACTTTAACTTTCGAAGATTTGAATTCTTCCTAAGCATCCGAATCTTTGAAAATAACAACTCCAATTTGGACTCTTATTTTAGTATTACAGGAAGTAATACAAGTTATTTTAAGCAGGTTTGTGTTATATATTTATTTAAGTATTATGTAAAAAAATACACACACACACACACACACACACACACACAAACGCGCGCGCAAGCTCTGTTTTCCAAAATTTACTGGCAGTACTAAAAATGTATAGTGCATGTAATATGAACTGAATAGATTTTTAATACTAAATAAATTTTGAAACACAACCAAAATAGAATCACATTTTAAGATCTCCATTTTAAGACTATATGATATAGTGTACTTATTTCTTTTTCCTTTTTAAATTAATAATTAGATTAATTCTTTATGTTTATAAGTCTAAATTAATATTTTATCATTAAAAATATGAAATGCATGAGAAATTTATACATATTTGTACATATTACATGAATTAAGAGTGACCTATTTCTTTGTATGTAAAATTTTCGTAAAATTTTGATAACAATACTGTATTATTCAGTAGCGTTTTAGGATTAAATTATAAGAAAATAGAATATAATGATGTAAATTTTAATAAATTTTAATATTTCTTTCATTTAAAGAAAAAGAACATTTAATAAAAACCTTCTCAGGAAATATCTTCTCGGAATATTTGTTATAGGTGATAATAATCACAGATCTTTTTTTACAAAATATATTTTAATATATGTTTTAACATAAAATATATTCTAGCAATTTTATGCTTATTTATATATCTTACGTCATTATGTAAAAATTACAAAAATGTGTAAATTATTACTTATTACAAAAATACTTCTGAATTACTTAGACTATACTTAATTAGATGGCAACAATGGTAATTTATTTAATTAAAGCATTATGTACGCTGAACTATCAAAAATAATAATAGAACAAATAAAAATACAATCAACTGAAGGTACAACTGAGAGCAAGAATGTCTGTTCTAGTCAGGTGAGATTAAACTGTCTTTGCAGACTGAGTTTTCATATAATTCAATGATTAACCAATTACTAAAAAGAATGTATAACGCAAAAAAAAAATTCGCAATTCTACTCACGACATCTAAATCATTTTTGCTCCGCTGGTACATTTAGTATACTTTTTTATACACTATCATGACACTATTAGCATTATTACAATTTAAAGTACAGAGAACTCAGAATAAAGTCATTACACATACAAAAATTTTGATCGTAATCGTAAGGCTGTAAGCAAATCGGTCAATCATAGTCAAGCATTTGAAAACAGAGAGATGAGATCGCAATTTGATTGTGACTGGTAAAATTGTTTGAGACTTTATGATTTGATTGACTAAAATTTTTATACGTGTAATAATCTTAAATAAACATAAATATCATTTATTCGTAAAAGTATCAAAAAAAAATGAAAATAAACTAACTACTAACTTATATACTTGTACATTATTACATATTATAGTTACTTACAATAGTAATTTCTTATCAAAAAGAATCTTAGTAGCATTATTTGGATGAATAGCAATAATTGCATTAAATATTCATAACAAGTTATGAAATCACGAGATTCATTCACTCTTAGAGCAAAATAACAAGTGTTTATATATACATATATATTTTTTTTATATATCACAACATTTACATATAATTTAATTCGTTCGAATATACTTCAATTCGTTGTTTCAGATCGCGGTAAGTGAGAATCAAAATCTAAAACAAAAAAACATTAAATTAATTGAAAATTTCATTTTTATAAAGATTTGTACTATTCAATAATGAAATCTTTCGGATTATTTCTTATTTAGAAGAATATATTACATATTACATATAAATCGTTTATATTAACCCTAATTGATCATTGGAGGTCACTATGACCCAACTAAAAGTTTGGACTAAATTTTCATCAACTTAAATTTCGAAATAACGCTTGACGCTCCATTTATCAGTAGTTTGAATCTCTAACTACATTATCATGCGGTTGACATGGTGTAAAACGCGTTAGGAACTCCGCACAATAAAAGGAACGAACAGAGAATAATAATTTCAACCTATCAGAAACTGTATTCCATTATACATGATAGACTTTCAGTTATGAATTTTTTGACTATTTTAAAATTATTAATTCAGCAAAAAACCAATGCGAATATATATTTTAAAGTTCAAAGAATGTCCCTAATTTTTTTTAATCTTATATCTATAAAAATAAAGCTGTGGCAGTCAAATGTACTGGAGTCATGTTGACCCCGTGTCAGTACGTAATTTTCACAAAGTGTGATCATCGAAGGTTAATATATAAATCGTTTATATGTATTCAGATTTTGTTATTTTTAATTCATTAAAGTTTAGATAATTCAAGATATTACATTCATTTTGGAGATATTCACCCATAAAATACGTAGAACAGAATCATCCAAAAACTCATTCTTTTTAAAAGCATTGTCTATTTGATCTCGCGAAACTATCTTCAATTTGTGCAATAATGCCAATGCGGTTTGCAACGAGATCAAATGAATAGAGAGAATGTGTTTCTCAGAATCACGCGGAACATTTAGAGGATATCTAAAATGATAAAAGTATATTTCTACAAAGCGTTGTCTAAAGGTGTGTGTGTGTGTGTGTGTGTGTGTGTGTGTGTGTGTGTGTGTGTGCGTGCGTGCGTGCGTGCGTGTGTGTGTGTGTGCGCGTGCGTGCGTGCGTGCGCGCGCGCGCGTGTGCGTGTGTGTGTGCGTGCGTGCGTGTGTGTGTGGTGTGTGTGTGAAATCGTAATATAACAAAATACAATGAAGATGTATAAATTATATACATAGGGGAAAAAATGTCAGTGTCCCTGAATAATTCAGAAAATATAAGTTTTATAGAAAAATGTTTCAAACAAAAATTATAGGGATTAAATCTATTTACCAATTTTGGGTATCATCGCTAAATGTCAAATCTATTTACCAATTTTGGATATCATCGCTAAATGTCAAATCAAGATTACATCAATTTTTTTTAATGGATGGAACACTATTTTTGCCAGAATTTAATAGGTGATGTCAAGAGAGCATTTCAAAACACTGTAATAAATTCTTTTTCATTAAATACTTTTCGAGTTTATAAAGCTTGAAAATACCGCCGACACTACGCAAGGTATTCGATCAACGGCTAAAATCTTTTGAATGTTATTCGGAATCATGTTCTAGATAACATTTGTCAAGATCAAGGTCATTGGAGATTATTTCTCTTATTTTTACTTTTACACTAAAAATTCATTTTTACATAAAAATAAGAAGTATAATCTTTTCCTTGGACTTGATCTTGACAAATGTTATCCAGAATATGATTCTAAACAACATTCACATTTTAGCCGTTGGTCGGACACTTTGCATAATGCTAATGCCGGCGGTAATGTAATTTTCAAGCCTTATAACTCGAAAAGTACTTAATACAAAATAATTTTATTATACTGTTTTGAAAAGCTCTTGACATCAGCTATTAGATTCATCAAAAATAGGATGTTTCATCCATTAAAAAAAATCGATTAATCTTGATTTAACCTTGATGCCACCCAGGTCAAATTGATAAGATCAGTAAATAGATCTTTTTAAGCCCTTTTGTCTGAATCATTTTTTTATAAAATTTATGTTTTCCGAGTTATTCAAGGGTACCGATCTTTTTTCTCAATCTATATATAATTATATATATGTATTATATTTTTTTAAATATATACTAACAAAATGGGAATATTTTATTGTAAATATTTTGTAAATATTACGTGGGAAATCGTGAGAATTATAAATGCCTTTTGAGAAATTTTTTATGAGAAATCTCTCAATTCATAATCGGCGGAATTCAACTTTGATACCGATCCTCATCTCATGCATGCTTCGGTTTTAGAAATAAGAAATTATGTTAAAAGTGAGATGATGGCGTAAAGGAGTATGACAAATACAACCCATATCGAGAACTCATATTTTAATAATTTATAAGATTAAAGATGGTAATTATAAGTATTAAAATATTCAAATTTACCTGTCTAATTGTAAAAATTGCGATGGATACTGAGATCTTAGGATTTCTTTAAAAGTAACTTTTATATTCAACATCTCTATCTTGGTCAATAAATGAGAGAACAATTTGAAATTCGTAAAGACTTTTACAAATTCATTTGTCAATATCCAACCGTCCTGTTCGAAATGAAATATAAATGTTATGCCTTCAACTGAATCTACAAAAAAAAATGTTAATGGTTAATTTCTCATATACAATATCGAAAGATAAATAGTTCAATCAGCTAAATATTTAATAAAATCATACCAATTTTTTGAAATAGAAAAGAGTTAAAAGCCATATTCCTGTTTTGTACAGATCCCTTCTCATTGTTATACCAAGAATTCGCATAAATATCCATTGATCCTTCTTTATCATAATCGTCATTAACTTTAGAAATATTACTCGAATTGGTTACTTCATTCTTTCGAGGTACTGATTTTCTATCATTATCACAGTTCCAATCTTGGTTAGCTAAAATAATCGGTGTATTCTCACTGTGATTCAATAAAGGAATGCTGCTTTGAAACTTCGAATTAGTCCAACTTGGAATCTCGAATTGATTCCAAGACTGCGATACAGTTTGCAAATTGTCTGCGTTTCTATTTTGGTGGCAGTAAATCGCTTCGCCATTTGTCGAACCATGTGAACCGTGCATGAAATACATTGATAGTCGAGTAACATAGTTCTCGTCACTGTGCGAATTATCTCTTACATTGTTATTTATTATATTGTTATTTACAGTGTGCTGTGTGTGCAAAGAAGCAATATTCTTTGTAGATTGCGAAACCTGAGGTGCAAGTTTTTTATTACTTTGTTCTAATTTAAGAGATTGAGCGTTTTGGACATTATCAAAATTGCTACTACATGCATTCTGTCTTACATTTGTATTTACATTTATGTCTGTTTGCTTCTTCTGTGTATTATATATTACAGGATCGGATTCATAAACGATTTTCGAAGTGTAACTTTCATTGACATGTCCCAGGTTGCTAACAGACGTAAAACCATTGCTCTTCGCATGAATATTTGCAGTTTCTGTTTTTAAAGCATTGCTTTGTAGATTTTTAATAGTCGACAAATACGAGATATCTGTATCATAGTTATTAATCGTTCGCTCAGTTTGAATTTCTGGTACTTGCGTTCCGGGAACATCAGTCATGGAAAATTTGAAAGGATTTGTATCTTTGAACATAGCGGGAAACTGGGTGTTCATATTATTTACTTCTGAGAAATTATTGAAGAAATTAGTATTTGTTGGCGCCGCAGGAGATACCGGCAAGGGAACGTTTTCGTTATTCTGATTGGCTTTTGGAAGGAAAGTACTGATTGGTAGTATATGATTAATGAACATTGAAGGTGTAGGATTTGCTGTTGAAGGAGGTATTTGCATACGTGAATTGAGTTCGTCAGATTGGTTCCAGTTGCCAATTTTAAAAGAGAAACTGTCTGAACCGTAAGGAAATGTAATGTTATTCTGTAATCTATCATCGACGTTTATGCCAAACGGATTAGACATCGAGGAAATATTTACATTAGATTCTTGATTCGCAGCAGTTTCATTGTTTAAATTGTACGACACTTTCTGTGCCAAATCAACATCGTTCAATGTCGTTCTGCTTGTAAGACTAGATGCTGTCGGAGTTTTCACGACAGTGGAACGATCATCTTTTTGTTCCAATAAAATCTTCTTAACAATTTTCAAAATCTTATTTAACTGAATCTGATCCTTCAATGAAAGTGATAAACATTTTAGCATATCACAAAGAATTTCATTCACCCCAGTATGTAATTTTTTATTTTCATTCCACATTGTTATGTATAACTGTCCGACGACATCATTAGGAATGAATTGTTCATCAGTTAGGAACGGATTCGTTGTCGCCTGCGCATCACTAAAGACTGACGCCTTCGTGTTCGATGCGTTTGATAGGTTTGCAAAGGAATAACTGTTTTGAAAACTCCTTGTCGAAGTATTAGACGGAATGTGTTGTTCATCGAGAGACTGAAAACCTGGCGGTGGTCTTACTGGCTGTTGTTGATATTGATTATCATAATGTGGAAGCGTCAGTCCGGATGAGACTAAAGGTACTTCGTATTTTTCCTCTGTCGATGTAGTTTTGTAGCAGTTCTCGGGCATCAGACTCTCCTCCGCAAAGCAATACGACGGTTTTTGGTTCACATTGTTTACCACATACTTCATTAAGCTCGCCATGTCAACGGCATCACCCTAAGTGACGAAAGTAAAAGGGAAAAGATCAGATAAAGTGATACATTTGATGAAATCATGATAAAATTTTCAATTTTAGAAAATAAACAATCAAATTTAAAATTTTAGAAAACAAATGATTGAATTTTAGATTTTCACAAGTGCTCGAATATCGATAAATTTTTAAATAAGCTCGAAATAACAACCGATTGGATTAGCCAACCTAGAATTCGGGAAAAATTATCACTTTATGAGATCGTTACAATACATATATAATAACATATATAATACATCTATAATAACTGCACATACTTTTGCACATTCAAATTTCTTTATTACAATGTGGTATTAAGTAACAACCACAATCACAAATACACATGACATCACATAAGGTTCTAATTTTTCCCAGATCATAATCATAAATTAATATCCTAATATATATGTTACATAATTCGCAAAATGATTACAGTAAACATTTATATTATTTATAGTTCAATTTCATCAATTATATAATTATTAATAATAATATATTAAAAATTATGTATTAGAATTATATTATAAATAATATAATTTAATATTACAACAATATAAATAATCTATTGTATAATAATATTAATTATAATCATCATTAATTACAATAATTATATTTTATAGCATATTAATAATTATGATATTTAAGTAGCTATATAACGCGAGCATATAGTATATTTTAACTTAAATATTATGTGATTATAATTATATATGATACAAAATCATACAAACGCATTTTTTTAACAAATAAAGTTGTTCATTTTTATGCAAAATTTTCTTTTATAACAAAATTTAAAATTTTATCATTTGGAATGTCGGTAATTTACATTGCTCGTTTAAACACTTTTGCAAGATAAAAAAGAAAGTTAGGATCTGCACCTGCATCCCATTCACTGTCATCAAATGCTTCATCGCAGTCCGGCAGAGTAAATGCTTTTTCGATCATATTCGCATCATTATTCATTAATTCGTTCATTTCAGATATATAATCCGATATATCGCCCTTATTTTTATCATTTTTGTCATCTTTGAGGCTTTCTTGGCTTAGATCGTCAGAATCCAATTCAGAATTATTATCTATATTTTGTGTAATTTTTAACATCTGTTGCATTAGTTTCGAAACGTCCATTGACGTTTGATCTATTGTAGTCAATTGATGGTTTGAACCATTAATGTTACAGAATGGAGTGATAAAATCAGAGGACTGATTTAACTGATGTTGTTTTGTGTTTTCAGCATTAGAAGAAATAACAGAATCGTTTTCCATAGACTGATTCAATCGCTGCTTTGTATCATCAACATTAGAAGAAGCAATAGAATCTGTTTCCAAGGACGAAAGATCTCTTGTTTCTTCGGAATCACTTTGTGATTCAACTGTCAACTTCAACTTCTTAGATAACTTCTCAGATGTGGACTCTTTAATTATCGTGTAAGTATTCGGGTCCATCACATTAGATGCCTCAACTTGTTCGTCGTGCGATGAGATAATAGTATCATCGAATGTATTGCAACTATAAGATGACAATGGAATTTGTTCGCTGCTGGAAGATTCGCTTGTGTTAATGGAGTTTATCGAATCCATTTGCTTCTTATGCTTTAGTTTCTCCAGTAACGTCTTAAGAGAATACGCTTTATTACTTATATTGGACTGAACGGGATTATTTGAGCTGCATTCAGATATTTCTTTATTTATATTATCTTTATTATTAGATGTATGTAAAGAAACTGACTCTGAAACTATATTGGAATCTCTATCCCTTATTTTCTGATCAGCTCTTACTTTACCATTGCATACTTTGCCATTTCTGTCTATCTTCTGATCTATTTCTTTTGAAGAAGCCATGTCATTGAGCTCAATAATATTTATGCTGGAATTCGTATCTTCAGATTGACTATTGTGCAATGTCTTAAGTTTTACGTTTGGTGTAAACATTACTGTAACAGTATGATGGTTAGATACTACATTATTTTTCAGTCTGTCTAAAAAATCAGACGCAACATCGTAATCAATGTTATCTTCAGGTAAAAAATTTTCCTTTTCCAAGGAAGTCAAGTCTAAAAAATACTGTTTTCCAGATAATTCATTTCTCTGTAATTCATTTCTTTGTAATTCATTTCTCTGATTATGCGATCCTGATTTATCTTCTACATCACTCTTGTACTCTGTCATTGGTGTAATAGTTCTATGAGCAAGATTATTCTCCTCCCTTATTACTGACCAATCGATAGGTTCCATTAAGCCATGTCCACCATATAAACTCCTAAATGTCCCAAAATCATTCTGATCATTTTCATCGTCGGAATTTCGTAAACTGAAGTTCATTAAACAATCTTCAATGCTATACCGCGATTCTTTATTCTTGCTTGAATCGATTTGTTTTACATTATTTTCGTTATCCATATTTGCCTCGAAAGTGTTTAAATTTGAACTGGATATTCCATTAAATTTTGATTTTTCTAATTTTTTAAACACTGAAATAACTTCTTTAAATTCTTTAGGCGTCTTCGATCTCCCATTTTGCGAATATGATGAATTATTCGACTGCAATTTAGCATCCAGTGACTTAGTATCTGAAGAGTTAGCACCCAACGACGTATTTGGAGACTTAGCATCCAGAAATTTAGTAGGCGTAGATTTAACGGATGGAGATTTAATATGCAAAGACTTAGCATCCGGAGATTTATTGAATAACTGTAGAACCTTTTTTTTACAGTCCGGAAGGTTATGAGAGAACTTGATAGTTTTCCTTTCAATATCTTCGCTTTTTACATTGGATAATACATGCATTCTTTCATCATGCAATATCGATTGATTTCTACAGTGTCGCGGTTTATTTACACTGGCTTTGCGTCTTGTAAAGAATGTCCTCATAGACGGAGCAGAGTTGAAATCAAACATCATAAAATTTTTTATATCATTTATACGCACCGTTTTACCAAATTGCGCTAGTTTCTCTTTCACTAACCAATTGTTTATACACACATCCTCTTCTTCGCTTGTATCGGTCAAAACGATCAACATGGAATTGTTCTATGAAAATAATCAGAGAATTAATTTAATAATAAATTTGTAATAAGTTATTATACATAATTTAATGTTTTAGAAATTAAAAAATAAGATGTAATTTATTTTTTAATATTAAAAATTAAAATAAAAAAAATTGATATAAACAAAATAATTATAAAGATAATAAAAATAATACAAAATAATAAAAACATAAAGACAGAATTATAAAATATATATAATTTAGAATTAAGAATTAAAACATTTTAAATTTTAGAAATAAAAAAATAATCTCACCGGAGGATCGATAGTAATTATAGTTGCAGCTAGAAGGGTCTCATTGACTTTATCATAGAATTGTTCATATACGCTCCTCTTCCAGCGATCACCAACATTTGGTTTAACATTATATAAACCGCAAGGTATTGCTTGGGCGGGCAAACCGGAAAACTTTAAATGTAAATAATATATATCTTCAGGTGCATATGCCTTCACAGTGCCGAAATCATAAAAAAATACCTATTTTGGAAGATAAAATTATTATATATTAAAACATAATTTCTGAACATTAATGAAAATAATTGTCAAAAACTCATTGTACTAACCGTTACTCTGAAATCTGGTTTTACACTCTTAATGATTCCTCGATGCCAGTTACCATCAAAAACGCATGCACAATTCAAGTCCTTTTTCAAGGCGACTTTTGCAATGATATATTTATCTTTGTTAAGTATATAGAAATTTCTGAAAACAAGACATTTTTGATTCAAATTTTAATACAAGCATTGACAAAAAACTGTATTAAGATTGGTCAACTACTTACTGTAGTTCATCCATCATTTTATTAAATCGTTTTTTGTTTTCTCGGAGATGTATCCAGAAAAAATTTGGATGAAACACTTCTACAACATATGTCTCTAAGAACTTTTTGGTGCGTTTTAAATCAGTTACTAGTATTTTATCTACATCATCGCCATAATTCATTACACCCTCGGGAGCAAACTTCTTGGTAATGGAAGATGACTGTAAAATTATATAGATCATCAGAGTCAGTGAATTATCATATATCACAAATAATAAACGTTCTTCTGACATCCATTATAATAAAAGTATCAATATCATTATAATAAACATATTTTATACAAGAATTACATTTAATTAAATTAACCCAATATATAGAAGATATAAAGAAAAAATATTATAGATACACACATTTTTATATATTAAAAAAATTACGTTATTCGTGAATTTATTTTTGTACTTAAATATATAATAATACACTTTCTGTTTGAAATAAAAATTGAACACAAAAGAATTAATGTTTAGCTTATATCATTTATAGATCTTAATTTCTATCATTGGTAAGAATTAGCGTAACATTTTAAATAAACTTTAACCAGTTTCAATATTTTTTATGATAAAATATTTTTTAAAATAAAAGCTTGTTTTTAAATAAAATCTACAGCATCTAAAACAATTCAACAAAAAAATCACATTTTTTTTCTTCTGAGACATATTCTGTAGGACATATTCTAAATATTTTTTCGCGTTCAACACGATGCTGTTGTCAGAATTTGCAGTCTTTCAGGAATTATAGGATGCGTTTCGAGTTATGCACATAGTGCGTAGATTGTAGAAAGTCGTTTCGATTTAATCAATATGCGCATGGAAGCGCTTAGGTAGCGCTGAGAATTTCCTAGTATTTGTACTATCCATACTAAATTCTTAAGGCTTTAGCAGAAAGGTGACTTATGGGCCTTCTACAATAATAAGTTATTAGTCATAAATCAAAAGTTGGAAATTGACGACTGTGATTGGTCAATTTCCAGCTTCTAATTTCTGATTTATGATTAATGGCTTATTGTAGAATGCGTGTTAAGACAGTGTCTTATAATTTGTGAGTAATTATACTATTATATTTGTGAGTAATTATATAGGGGACTTCCCCTTCTATGACCTTGATCTTGTCTCATATATTGTCAAGATCATGACCCTGTTTTAGTCATCCTTCATAATTAAAAAGTTATTAACAAAAGAAGTTTGAAAAATGATATCTCTTTTTTACTACATAAATTTTCTCTTTGAAATATATTTTACAACTTTCCACGCGAAGCGACTTTCACCCCAATCTCCGATAAATTTTAGTCGTGGCTCATTATTCATTAAAAAGTTATTAACAATCAAAGTTAGTAATTATTTCTCTGCTTTACATGAAGAGTTAAACAACTTTAGACAGAGAGAGAAGTGAGGTGGACGAATTCAAGGAACTACAACTTTCTGTGCAAAACTTTCACCTCCCTCTCTCCCCTCCTTAGGGGCGCAAGACTTCCACACGAAGTGATTCTCTCCCCACCTCCTTCCCTGCTTAGGGACACATGACTTCCAAGCGCAAACTTTCGAAGTCCTGTTGGAGATTACTCCGAATCACGACTTCAAAAGTCGTTTCGTGTGTATATTCGTGTGTAATGGAATCCATAGACATTGCAAGATTCGAGATGATCTTAAGTTGGTGTTTGAAATGTCATGAATCGATTAGAAAATGGTATTAGCATCTTAAGACACTGCTTGAGATTGTCTTGAGATTAAGAACAGATTATGGATTTCGGCCTAAGTTGTGCGCTCCTAAGCAGAGAGGGAAATGGGGTGAGAGTCGATTCGCATGGAAGTCGTGCGTCCCTAAACAGGAAGGAGGTAGGGTGAAAGTCGCTTCTCGTGAAAATTGTTTGTCCCTTAGCAGGGAGGAGAAGTGGGAAGTAAAAGTCGTTTGCATAAAAAGTTGTATTCCTTGAATTCGTCCTCATATTTCTCTATCTAAAGTTGTCTAACTCTTCATGTAAAGCAGGAAAATAATTACTAACTTTGATTGTCAATAACTTTTTAATGAATAACGAGCGACGACTAAAATTTATCGAAGGTTACTCAAGATCATGACCTTAACAATATATATCAATATCAAGGAGGGAGTTCCCTATTTAATGTATTTAACTCTAAAGACATACCAAGACTTAAGTCATAAGACACTGTCTTAAGAATAGAAATCAGCCTTTCTGCTACAGCCCTTAACACTTTTTTCAATGCATTAACTGCTTTTATTGAGAATACAAATAAGTTTCCGCCGTTTGCAAAAGACGGCGCCACTAATAAATTATAATTAAAATTGTTTGATGTAAAACGACATATCATAAGATTGGACATTCGGCAATACCATAACCTTGAAATATTAGCGATTTTGTATCAGCATCATATATTTTTTTTGTACGAAAATGTCGAGTTTTGAGCCGAATAAGCATCATTTGCGGAAACTTTTGATTTACTTCTTTAATTTGAAGAAATCTGCAGCTGAGGCTCATAGATTGCTTGTAGAAGCATATGGTGATGCTGCCTTAAGTGAGAGAAGTTGTTGTGAATGATTTCAAAAGTTTAAGAACGGTGAATTTGACGTCGAAAACAAAGAACGTAGCGAAAGGCCGAAAGTGTACGAAGACGCGGAATTGGAAGCATTATTGGATGAAGATTCGTGCCAAGCGCAAAAAGAACTTGCACTTACATTAGGAGTGACTCAACAAACAATTTCATATCGTTTGAAATCATTGAGAATGATTCAAAAGCAAGGGAATTAGGTTCCATATGAACTGAAACCGAGAAACGTTGAACGCTGATTTTTCACACGTGAAATGCTGCTTGCAGGCATAAACGAAAGGATTTTTTGTATCGTATAATCACTAGTGATGAAAAATGAATCCACTACGATAACCCAAAGAAGAGGAAATCATGGGGACCACCTGGCTATGCTTCAACATCGATAGCCAAGCCGAATATTCATAGAAAAAAACTCATGTTGTGTATTTGGTGGGATCAGCTTGGTGTCGTGTATTATGCTATTGAGTTGCTCAAACCGAACGAGACCATTACTGGGGCTCTCTACCGAACACAATTGATGAGATTGAGCCGAGCACTCAAAAAGAAAGCGCCCACTACTACTCCAGGCATGATAAAATTGTCTCCTGCATGATAATGCTCGATCACATGTTGCGACGCTGGTCAAAACCTACTTAGAAACACTCAAATGGGAAGTTCTACCCCACCCGCCGTATTCTCCAGACATTGCTCCTTCCGACTACCACTTATTCCAATTGATGACGCATGGCCTGTCTGAGCAGCACTTCACATCATATGAAGATACCAAAAATTGTATCGATGATTGGATAGCCTCAAAAGATGAAGCGTTCTTTCGACACGGTATCCACATGCTACCAGAAAGATGGAAAAAAGTAGCTAGCGATGACCATTACTTTGAATAAAACATTATGTACCATTCTTTCACAATAAATGCTTAATTTTTTATTAAAAAAGCGGAAACTTATTTGTACTCCCAATATTTTAAGGCAATTGAGGCATTCATGCAGGCGTTCTATGTATTTCATATGTAATTCGGAACAAATATTCGTAATATGCTGTGACTCTTAAATGAATTGGAAATCCTTCTAATAGCTCTAAATAAAGAAGAAAAAAACCGAATATTATAAAGAAACAAATAACTTGAAATCTTGAAAATTGTTTATATTATAATTAGTTTGTTTCATCTTAATTAATTGCCGAGTTTTAAATTTGAAAATCTTCAAAGTTTACTGTTATGTTACGTACTTTTAACAATTAAAAATGAAATAAAATAATATTGTATATGCTAAAATAATATTGTATAGTAATATAATACAATTTAAAATATAACATTTTGATAAAATTTCCCCTTTAGTCAGCCCCAAATGACTCAAGAAGGTCATTGACCTTTTCCGTCGCTCGTTCATTAAAAAGTTATGATTATGAACAGAACAATTTTTATGAATAGCACACAATTTTTAAACATAAGGAACATATTTCAGTATTTTCCTTTGACAGGAAGAAGTGAAAGTCATGCGCCCCCAAGTAGGAAGATGGGGTGGGAATCGCTTCGCGGAGATCATTTGAGACTAACTGTGTAAAGAGGAAATCTCCTCTTTTGGTTTGTTGGTTTTACCAACATTTTTATTCTTAATATTTTTATAGTTTGCAATTAATGAGCAGACCATGCAAGAAATAGTTCCGAATAATTAAAGCGCTTCATGCGCATTAATTTTATTAATAATAAAATGGAACGATTTCAAAGCACTGCGCAACAGTAATATAGTTCATGCGTTTCATATGCAAATCGAAACGCACCTATAGTATATTAAGATAAAATGGGTAAAAAACTACCTCAATTTACTAAAAATCATGATGTGCTGTGCAAATTCTGACGGCGTCGTGTTTGTCTCAAAAAAAATCTTCGGAGTATGTATTGTATTACCGAATAGTACGAAGTAGGTACTTTGAAAAAAAGAAAAAGATTTTTTGTTTGACTGTGTAATTATATTATTATACAAAAGTCTAAATTCAAACAGTCATAACTTGATAAAAATAAGTTGTATGATGAACTAAAATTTATTTAGAAGTTCTTGAATTTATTTTTAAATAAATTTTAATTCATCCTATAACTTATTTATTGAAAATTTGATTTAAAAACAAGATTTTTTGCTAAAAAAAAAAATATCGAAAATGACTTTCTTCGTATTTCACATCAATTTAAAAATTTTGACGCCAAAATTTTGACATGCTACATTTTATCAATGACATAATGTTCAATACAGAAAAATTTTCAAGAAATGTTGCACTTCCGAGAAAAAAAATACTTTTGTGTCAAAGTATTATCATGATTAATCCTTAATAAACGGCATACATGGTACAGTCATTTGTGTCCATGTGTTTTCTAATAATTTCCTTTTTCTGATCTAAAAAGTAATTTTTATAATTTTTCCAAATTTTTTTTCCAACATCTACATAGTAAAATAATTTGACCTTAAAAAAACATGTGTGAATTTTAACAAAATTGTTCGAGCACTTTAAAAGTCTCAAAATTAGGTCGCACACAAATGATCTATGTGTATCGTTTAAAGGTACTAAAAATAAATGTGCCATTTAATAATGTATGGAATGACTCACGAGAAAATATACTTTGCAATCCTAGAGCTAATTCTAAAATCAAGCATGTTATCAGTTAATAATTTATTACGTACAATTTCTGATGGGATTGGGTCATTGTCAGAATTATTGTATTCCACTGTTCTGTGTTCATCGTATTGATGGTCATATGATGTTTCATTAGACTCCGCTTTTGGAACTACTGGCCTCTTATTTGCACTATATAACTTAAAGTCATCAGTTTTGTTAACTTGTGTCATGTAGAAAATTTTCGGTAAGTAAGACGTAAATTCACGCACACTTGTGAAGCCCAGGTTGTTATAATTCAGATGAACCTTATACTCTTTAAGATATAAATCGGGCAGCTCAGCACACCAGATGCCATCCGGATATTTTTGCAATAATTTCTCCAATCGAGCCTTTATTCTGTCGCTTACTATCTCGGATTTGTCTTGCGGATATTCGGTAGCCCTCATTTCCATATAATTATTATTCATCATCAAGCTTTCAAAGATTTCATTATTATCTGGGTTCTTGCTGTAATTGAACATGTCAGTTTGTTCGGATTGCACATGCTGTGCAAGATTCGTTGCAAGCATCTCACTTGTTTTTGGATATTTCTGGCAGTTATCGATATTGTTTTTACTACAGGGTAAAACAAAATAATCTTCATCTTCATCATTAAAATAATCTAATTCAAAGTCCTCCTCTCCGGCAGGATATTCAGTTTGTTGTGTCGGAGGCGAGATTGAATCGCCCGGTAACTTAGATTCGTTAATCCATAACTGCATTGAAGACTCTTCCACTAAAGGTTGTTGATTACTTGGCTGCTGGACTACGTTATTTTGTAAACCATTCTGAATCGCATATATCATGTTGCCATCTATGCACAACTGATGCGTTACTTCACGCAATTGCGCTCGCAAATCTTGATAAGAGATAGGAACATACTGTATTTTCGCTTGTACATATAGCAAAGCATTCTGCAAACTCATACCATTTGGATGGGTTTTGATATGATCAACAAGATCAATTAACGTGCTATTTGGGATTCTAATTGGAATCCTTGCATGTTGGTTGCGACGATTAAATGTAGTAGCTTGACGAGATGGATATCTGGTTCTTAAGTTCTTGTTGGAGGAATTTCTCTGACGTGACACCAATGAACTCACATGCTTACTTTTATCCGCTATCCCGCGTACATAGTGACCACCGTTAGCCTCTTCGACAATGAAATGCTCCGGCATGCTTTGAAGAAATTGTACTAAATTGTTACAACCAAATTCACGATAAGGTATACGGTTCTTCTCCATGTTATAATAATCCCTTTCAAGAACAACTACAGGTGTCGCATCTTTTCTGGAGATTAATAACGATAGCAGAAGCGTACGAACTTCATCTTGGTTCCCCATCTCTGTTTGATTAAAAAAAAAATATTTTTATGAAATTAAAATCTTATGAAATTAAAACACAAAAAATATTATAATTAACCTACACTATCATATTATATTTGTCAACGAAATTTACCACATTTAAGTAAAATTTACTTGGCTGTCTATTTTGTGATAGAATTTTTTAAAATGCATCGGTTTAAAACTTCTTTTTTACCTAACTGATCTCAATCCCACTTCTTCATCACCTTATCGGAATGATGCACACTTCAAAAATAGTTCAGGTAAATTTTACTCAATATATAGGGTACAAAAAAAATGTTAGAGATTCATAAAATATATCAGTATATTATTATATCAGTATATTACGATAAAAAATGAGACTAGTATAAGTTATTAACTTGTTAATAACTTATACTAGTCTCATTTTTTACTTATACTTAATCTATAAAATTACATATGTAATATACAGCAAACTGTTTCATGATCTATTTACATATCATAGCAATAACTGTTTTAATTTTTGTGCTTGTTAATTAAAAGCACATGTAACGAATAATCAATATTATAAATATTATAAAACAATATTCATAATTTATTATACAGAGTGTTATACAGAGTTTTATAAATATATGCCGATATTTTAAGAAGTAAATCTTTACACTAAAATAAGTAAAAAAACATCATATGAATATATGTTCTACACATCTTAGATTTCAAATTATGGATGATTAAAGAAAATGCTCAAAGTATTCGTCTCGTGCATCAATATACGCTATTGCAAGCCCTAGCATTAAATTCCGCACTCGTTCAAAAATAGTAGATATTCTCCGAATAGTCTCAAATTCATTATCTTTTCTCGCAGATCATTCACATCGTTTACTGGCGTTAAATACACAATAGATTTTAAATGACTCCAATGAAAATCTAATGGATTAATCAGAAGATTGTGGCAGCTATAGAATGGATCCATTTCGCTTTATCCGTCGGTTTACGAGCATTAGGAATGTTCTCGTTTCAAGATGGAAATGAAGTGGAGTACCATGCATGAATCACAAATTTTGCTTGATAGCTAAGGGTATCTGTTAGAAAATTTGTGTCGCTTTTAGAACAGTATTTAGAACAATAACTTATGAGCATAAAATACTAACTGCCTTAAATTCTATTCTGATTTAATGAATATTGTTTCTAAAAACATTAGATAATTTGAAACGTGTTAAGCTGTATAGTAACGTGTGTTGATGCACGAGTGAATACTTCGAATATTTTCTTTAATCATTCATAATTTGAAAACTAAGATATATATTCATATGACATTTTTACTTATTTTAGTGTATAGATTTGCCTCTAAAGTATTGACATGTATTTATGAAATATCCTGTGTGTAAAATCATCTCAAATCTAAGATCTGTTCTTTGTAACTAAACTTGTATACAACTTGTATATAAAATAAGTTTGATAAAAGTGAAATAAAAAATTTTAGTATAGTCTAATGCAGTGATAAAAGGTCTTCCTTTTAATTGAATTTCTTGCTTAGTTTATCGTTTCTCTTTTTCTTTCATTGAAAAGAAAAAGAGAAAGATATTAGTGCAAAAAAAAAGAAAAAACTAAAAAGAATAAATTTAAAGAACCTCTACGTGATAAGCTGATTTTAAATGAATTCATGTATATGAAAAAATCATCAACATATAGGAAATTATAAACAGAAACGCATTTTCTATCCTGAAATCTATATATATATTATCAATTCAACTTTTCTTATATGTTTAAAATGTTATGACTTTCAAATCTAATTCTAGAATATATTTTACTACTAGATTTAATTATTAATGTCACTTGAATGTCATTTTAATCGCTGGTTAATTCTATTATTAATCTATAATTGAAGCACATGAGTTCTGATGACTTTAACTTTTTATAATTATTAAATTATAATAATTTTGAATAATATTGTTTTACACTCTTATTTTTCTTTGTTTAAAAC
>NW_017259542.1:341651-350701 GCF_001594045.1 Atta colombica | reverse complement strand
TGTATATATATATATATATAAATGTATATAGAATAAAACTAATAATAAAAATAATAATAAAAACTTGAATGAGCATCAAAAATACATGTTCCTTTAGCATCAAAAGCATTCCAAATTTTTCATTGTGTATCTGAACTTTTTATAGGATCTGCTTTTCTTCTTTTTCTTTTCAAAAGAGAAGAAAAAGAAAGGTGATTTACAAGAAGTTCAGGTAAAGAAGAAGCAGGTAAAAAAAGGATAGATTTTCTATTGTGAGTTAAGAAAATATTAACTTAAAGAAGAATTTTATGTAAAAAATAAGATTAAGAAGAATTTTGTACAATTTCAGAATATAAATATTCATTTAATATTCGCGAATAATGACACAATTAACAATTGAGAATAGAAGCAAAAATAATCTAATTTCAAATAAAGTACAATAAGAATAGAAGCACGTATTAAAGAAAATGTTAAGTTGAAAAAAATTATAAAAGATTAAAAGAAAAATGTATTGTTCGATAATAAATTATTTCGTAGGAATGAGACGTAAACCAATGTTTAAGAAATGATACATACGGTTTTTTTGCAAAAGCTTTTATAAAAAAACGACACAATGAGCACGATGCAACTTACATTATATTTTTCTGGTAGTTCACAATAAGCATCGAGATTTACGGCTCAAGCAGAAATTAGATTGAATAACGCTTATGCATGCGCACAAAATAAGAAAATAGGTTAGAAAAGACAAAAAGCTCTCCAAATTTATTAAAGTACGCAAAAGCATTACGAAGAGAAAAGATGTTTTTTGGTATCTACGAGAATTTATCTTACCTAGTAAAGATTTTCTTCGTGAAAAGGAAGTTAGTTGATGCAAATTTTCTGACTCTCACTTTACTACGATTATTGGATTCTTCTAAAGAAACCGGTATAATATAGCACTGTATATAAACGATGTAAAGTTTCAGCCGATCTCTGTGTTTTTTTTTAAAGAGAAACTAAATCTGCGTCTATATTCAGAACGAAAGCAAAAACGGAGGAAACTGAACACATGTAAAAAGTGTATGATCACGTTTTTAGCTAGCTCTAATAGAAATGAATTCCAAAACGATAGAACTCTCTAGTCTGTCGACCCTCTCAGTCTCTTTAGCCAAGCACCTTTGAGTCTCTATAGTCAAGCTCCTATTTATATATGCTGGTCCTTAGATGAGCCAGGTTTCAGACGCATGCGCGTCCAATGTATACGTGTGTAATGTAACGTACCAACCACTAGTAAATATTTTATTGTGCGGAGCCCTTAACAACACTGAGTTAAGTAATAGCAAGAGCAGAAATAATTCAAAATTTTTGAACACATAAGCTGTAGTCAAAGTCTCGCTACAAATGCTTTGAAGCATTTGATGGACCAATTAGAAGAAAAAATTTTACAAACTGACCAATTAAAAAACGCTTCAAAGCGTTTGCAGTCGTTAACTACTACCCATAGAGCAGCTAGCAATATTGATCTAGTTTCCACCAAGGGTTTAATCCGGATTAGAATGTAGAAATTGTGGAAGACGATCAAATCTTTATCTCTTTCCACTCAAGGATATAACGAGAGAGAGAATGAGAGGGAAATTGACCGTCTTCCACGGTTCCTCTTTCTCATTTTCGTTGATCATGTAATGAGTTTTCCATTTGATGAGTCGACACAAATGTCATTCTATCTTTGTCACTCTCTGAATATCAACAAGGATAAAATGACTGCTTGTGTCGCCTTGTGTTATCAAATGGAAAACATTAATGGCTTCTGCACACGGAACGTTCTGGACGCGGAAACGCTTGTAACAAAATGTAATGCGGTAGCTAATAAGCTTATAGTTCCTAATGTGTTTATTGATTATCGCTCATTTTGCTCATTTTTCGCAGCAAGTGTTTCTGCATCCAGTGTGCAGGAGCCATAAGAGTGCCTATCCATGCAGTGGAATAGTCGAACAAGAGCAGAACCAATCACAAGTATTCCACACTAACTACAATTGGTGTGGAATGCTTGTGATTGGTTTCGTTCTCGTTTCGCATTCCGTTGTATGGATTCACCCTTAAAGGTGAAATTATACGGTGCAGAAAACGACTATGAAATAGAGAATGCATCATAGATGTAACCACTCAATGTTATTCTGCGTTATTCCGAATAGTTAGTTCCGAATTGGTTGTTTCAATGATTTTCCATCGAGAGTTTAATCTGGATCAAAATGTAAGAACCAACCAACTATAATCGAGCATTTCCCTCTCGTTCGATTATAAGGGAAATACTCGACTGTAGTTGGTTGGTTCTTACATTCTAATCCGGTTTAAATCCTCGATGGAAACTAGGCTGTATGTTATTCTGGAATTTAAAGTGCAATATGTTTAATTATAAATGTCACGCATGAATGACAGAATGTGTAAATTTAATTAAGAAATTGTGTAAAAAAAGAAATTCATAATATATTCTCATATTATGTTAAACAAATATTCAAAGTATAGTTTATTAATTTATCTTATTTTTTCTTTCTTCGTTTTGCATATTGGAACTTTAATAAACAAAATTTTCCAATTAAAAATGCACAAAATAAATTTTATATTACAAGAATTGACCCGCCAACACTTGAAAGTTGGATAGAAACTTGATGGAAGTGTATTAGATGTGCGCATTTTGAACATAAGAAGAGCGATATTCAGGAGCTGACATATCGCGGTTATTTAAAGTTAGTATTATGTTAGTATTAAAATGGGGAACACAGATTCTTGCATGACGCATAATACATAAGATTTAAGAAATCCAACCAACCAGAGTTCTTTATTTCATGGAAAGAAAGGAAAAAAAGGATTTTTTGGAAAGAAAGGAAAAAAAGGACTTTGATTGGTCAAAAGTTAGAAGTTGAAAATTGTGATTGGTCAATTTTCAACTTTTAACTTCTAATTTATGACTAATGGCTAATTGTAGAATGCGTATAAGGCAACAGCACAAACTTTTGCATAACACATAATGCATAAGAACAGTAAAATCTTTCTTTTCTTTTCATTTCATGGAAAAGAAGAATTTCGGTTGATTCCCTTATACACTATGCATTATGTGTTATGTAAAGCGGAGAGCATGGTCTTAAGAACACACAAATCATCAGAGGGCTGCATTAGCGTCTTAAGACATTACTTATTAGTCTTGAAATAAGAACTGACTAAAGCCGATATACAAGGCCTATGAATAGCGGCCTATGAATATTGGTCATAATCGAATCTTATTTCAATACTGTCTTAAGGCCGGTATTCATAGTCGAATTGTATTTCAAGATCGTATTAAGTAATGTTTTAAGACGCTAATGCAGCCTTTCGATTGGTTTGTAACTTCTTAGAGATTCAAGACCGTACTTAAGGTCTTGAATATAAGATCTGACTATGAGTACCGGCTTAAGTAATATCTTAAGACGCTAATGCAGTCTTCTGATTAGTTCGTGATTTCTTAAGACCGTAAGATGATCTTGAATATAAGATCTAACTATTCGTTCATACCGTTTTTTGCATGATATGCATAGAAGTATATAAGTTCGTTCCGTTTCTCTTCATGCACACTCGCTGCAAGCATGATTCAACCTACCGCCAATTGCATGACTTCACCTCTTCCGGTACATGAGAGTGCCTCACCTCTCGAGCTGAGGCAGTTCATGCAGCTTATGCATTCAACATATTTTAGCGCGAAACTGAAATCATGGATGGTTCGGCTGGGGGCAAGTGTAATCAAAATCACGTAAAGGTTAAAGATACGTAAGTAGGGAATATCCAAAAATTTTTTTAATTTAACATTTCATATATATAATATATATACAGTATAATACTCTGGTATTATCGAAAAATTATGCGTATACTGATATTATGAAAATTTCGGTTGAATACCGGTATTTACCGGTATTTACCGTCCAATACTGGTATTTGGACTGATATTCTCGGTTTTGCATATACCTGCTATAGAATATTGGTTTTTAGTCCCTGTTTTATATAATACTGAAAAATTAATATATTGATATATTATCGCTATTTTTCGTATCGTTTTAAATTCCTGAATATAAAATAGTAGATTATGATAAAAGTTAAGTTTACCTTAGTCATATCCTTACAAGATAGGTAGAGGAAAGTAAAAATAACAGACTTTAAAAATGTTTTGTATGTATAATTTAATTTTGACGAATATGTACTGTTTTCATATGATTTGAATAATCAAGATTGTATACAGAATCTTATCATTTACTCATAATTAAAATGCAGAAATGTACTTTTGAATTTCTGTTGCTAATTATTTCTAAAAAAAATGAAAAATTTTTGACAATGACAGTATCTAACCTTAAAATCTTTATATTTTAATCTCTTATAACCTCAAGTTGCTTCACAGAGAATCGATTTCGGATTTTGTTATAAGTGTCTGAACATATGTAAGAATAATCTGTAAAATTTTTATTAAATTTCTAATATTTTAGAAATAAGTATTAAACATCCTTTTTGGTAATACGTTTTATTTTTCTTTTCCTGCAAAATAAAATTGTAAGTACTGCTCGAAAAATATAAATCTTCTTTTGTCAAAAAAGAAAATGTAATAGTAATTATTGAATGCATTTGTAATTCAGTCAATTTTTAATTCAGTCAATTTTTAATTGTCGTCCTTGTTCACTATGAATTCACTGCGAATCCGTTCCGTTATTAAAATACTGCATGGAGAAACGAAACGTATTCTGTATTCCATGCCATGCATTAAATACTCATGCGCTTCATGTAAGAAACCTTATGAATACTGGCCTAAGAGTTTGTAGCCATTATACTGACAGCTTAGATATACATAAGATGCGTTCAGCAATATAAATCTGAGATGCGAGCTAGTAGATGGCGAGCTCGATCACGTGATCTTCAAGCAATCCGAATGCCAAGAATTAATTCTGAACGCTACAGAACTGTGTGTAAACTGTTCTTTAAAGTTAGATTATAAAATGAAATTGTTTATTTTTATGAATAAATAAAATATAATACTCTATTAATTGAAAATGTCTTTCGCTTTAGAAACTGATAATAGTCTTATATACTATAAAAATAGATTGTTACACATGAATGGAGCAGATTCATATACAAGGTACGTTATCTTAAAAGAAAATACTACATTGCAAAATAAATTTCAGCAATTTATATTATTATTTAAGTTACATCACTTGATTTATATTTGTTAGTCTTTAATGTATTAATAAAGTTTGAATTTATTTTGTTTTCAAATGTGTAACTTCAAATTCATAAAGAAGAAAAGAATTAAAAACTTACTTTCCTCCTTAAATATTATACATAATGTACTCCATCAATTTCTATTTGATAGCATTTATTTAAGCGTTTGTAGACTCAGACATTATAATAGTTCAAATACATTATTTGTATTAGAAGTATTAAGAGAGATAAATGTACGTTATGTGTTAACGAATCAATTGGATACATTATAATAAATATACAGGTTATGAATTTAATTTAAGTTATGAATTTAAGGCGCGAAAATCTGCATTAGCTCTGCGAGCTCGGTCTTTGAGTCTGGAATGAGTCGAGCAGCTCTAGAAATGTTAATACTGAATGCAGATGAGATGACATATAGCAGAAAGATACTGAACGATTTTCGAGATAAAATAACAAACGAGTGCCTCTGATTTGCAATGCCGAACGCACACAGCTGCGATTGGATTCCAAATGGGATATTCGCCAGAAGTTATATCATCCTTATTGTTTACGAACGTTAAACAAGGATGACATGACACCCGAAGAGTAGCCAGATGGAAATTCGAACGCAGACCTAGAAGAACCATAGGTGATTGTCGATGGTATTAACATCTTTCCTTGTCTGAATGCTTCACCGTAATGCGCATGCGTCGATTATGAATCTTTAGATTTGTCGCGTCGCATACTCCAACATGCTCTTACCATAGTTCCTACTCATTCAATGAGAGTATTGAAGTGAGTAAGAGCTATGACAGGAGCATATTGGAGCATGCGACGTGAACAAATCTTTTATATGTACAGTCGGTCATAGAAAGATTGCAACTTTTTTTTTTTGGTGGGTTTCGGAATGCAGCCAACTCACCGAGCAATTCTTATTTGTGGATCCATAAATTCTCTTTCTCGTTGAAAAAAGATAAAGATTGGCCATCTTTCACGATCTTTCTCTTTCATTTTTGTCGACTATACTACTTAGATACGATCAAGCGGTTCATTGTCTATGCTTTGGGCTGTATATACTGTTATTATAGTAACTATATTACTATAGTTACTATAATAACAGTAATAGAAATATACACAGCCCAAAGCATAGACAATGAACTGCTTGACTATATTACTATAGTTATTGTATTACTATTACTATAGTAACTTTCTATTAAATTATTTTAATTTCAGCGACGTATTCAAAGAATGATGTACTGTATTCAAAGAATGATGTAATGATGTAATATGCCTCAAAATAATTAATTAAATATATATATATATATATGTATCGTATATATGTTTACATGTATCACCGAAATTAAGATCATTCAATAGAAAGTTACTAGTTCACCGTATCAAGTGTGCACGATGTAAACTAAGCCATAATCAAGAGTCAAATATTTCTAATTTAATTACACTCAATTAAATAAATTATTTAAATATATCACAATCATATCGGATCAACATTTAAATTATCCTTAGAGCGACCATTTTAAATGCCATCTAATGCATGGTCTACAATGAGCAGTAACAGTTGATTAAGGAGTAGGCGTAGAAATTAACCAATCATAATTGATTATTTTTCTCACATTCAACTATGATTGGTTAATTCCTACGCTTACTCCTTAATCCACTACTGCTACTACCCATTGTAGATTATAAGGCCGAGTTCACACTTTGACGGAAAAACTCGCGGAAAGACAGAAGCAGACAAACGAAATGTACGTCTACTACTACTGCGAGTTCCGATTGGCTTCCGCTTTTTCGTCATGGTGTGAACCCCGGCCTAATAGCGTACTTGACCTGAGGGTTTGTACCAACCTAGGTTGGATTAATGATGTTGTATGCTCTCCTATTGGTGGAACATGTAACATCAACCAATAATAGAACATTATCCAACTCAAATGGGAGCAAATCCGCTAATTTTCGATTAAAAATAAGAAAAGAAGATATAATACAGTCCTGTTTTCTTTGTGCAATGACACACACACACACACACACACACACACACACACACACACACACACACATTTTTAAATACAATAATACTAATAATATTTTTCACTTAACTAATACTTTAATTAATTTTTTTAACTAATAATTTAACTGAGTTTTCTTAGAGACCAAAAATAATTTGCAATATTAAAATTAATATCAGAAACAAACATACAAATTCGATATACATTTTACGTTGCGCGGTATATGTGCTACTTTTGGAATGCGTACCAAACACAACCCTAATATCGATTATGGTGATCTCTTTCTACAACCTTTATGGTCTTGCAATTCCATCTGGTAAAGTTCGATCAAAGTTAACTGAACAATTATATATATATATAGTGTCTTAAGTGTCTATGATGCGAAAATTAACATATATCTATGTTACTCATATTCATTATATAAAATTTATTTGTGTTGTCTCATAATGCTTACAGTGTATTGTGTATATTATTGTGTATATTAATGTTAAATGTCATTTTCTTCAAGTATAATAATACATCTTTTTAAGTAAATATTTTTTATTTTGATTTATTTGATTAATTAAAAATACGTAACTTTTATGACTGTAATAAATATGACTGTAATAAATAAATTGAACAGATCTTGCAGATATAAAATTCCTTTGTTAACAATTATCATCGAATTTATTATTACATCATATAAAATAATATATACACGTAAATAATATTAAAATATATTAAATATATTACATAAAATTAATTATAATAAAAACAATTCTTAGAGACTTTTAAAGCACTAATTATATAAGCACAAATAAATTTTTTGACAAGACTGTACAAAAAGTAAAAAGTAAAATTATATATCTATCTTTCTCGGGCACGCAATGTACATTTCAGTGCTTTGTACTTTAATCAATATATAATCATTATATTTAGACATCATATTTAAACACATGCATCTTGAATATGCTTCGAAGCGTACAAATTGTGTACACTTATATGCGTGTAAATTCTCTAGAATAGACCAAGTTCAAACGGATATTTTTTAAATATCGATTTAGAAAATAAAACTAACAGAATTTTATATACAGGATGTCCCGAAAGTTTTCTCCAACCGCTTTTGTGTAGATAGAACGGATTAAACTGAGTCGAAAAGTCTCTTATCATTTTGCAATTTTCGCAATAATTAACAAAATGTTAATTACTAAAAATTACTAAATATTGATTAATATTAAATCTTGAATAATTTTTACTCGAATACTATCAACTTTACCGAAAAACTGCAAGAGACAAAAATTTATTTATTTTCTTCTCATAGAATTTTCTTCTCATAAAACTCTATGAATTTTTTCAAAATTTTTTATCAATTTTTTAGTATTGCATTTTCTTATTTTTACCAACATAAGAAAAATACGGAAAAAATTCTGAAAAAATTCTCTGAACTTTATGAGAAGAAAATAAATAATTTTTGTCTCTTGCAGCTTTTCTATAAAGTTGATAGTATTTGAATAAAAAAATTATTCAAGACCAATAATTGACAATTTTTAGTAATTAATATTTTGTTAACTATTGCGAAAATTGCAAAATGATAAAGGATTTTTCGACTCAGTTTAGTTCGCTCTATCTACACAATTGGCAAAAACAATTGGCAAAAACTTTCAAAATATCCTATATATATATAAAATATATATATAAAATAGATCTAATTTCCAGATATTAATACTTTTTTTTCTGAAAGATATAATAACCGTATCTTTGATATAGTAAAATGGGCGTAGAAAATGCAAATAAATAGGTACAACAATTAATTTGAAAGATTACTATTATTCATTTAATATAAAACAAAAACGATATCAAATAGATGAACTAAATTAAATT
>NW_017259542.1:321415-341354 GCF_001594045.1 Atta colombica | reverse complement strand
AATTTTTTTTCAATCAAAACGCTAGATAGTACCCAGGAAAAAATGTTTCATATATAATTATATATATATATATAATATGTCTATTTATATAACATTTTTTTCCAGATAAGGAATATAACAATACCAATCAAATGTAGGTATCCTTATTAATAAAAAAGTTATAAGCTTATATTATAACATAAATAATGTGTGATTTCGAAAAACATCACATTTTATTAAAAAATTCTTATTTTTCGTACAAAAAGGTTACAAAAATATGTTAAATATGCATTTTGAAAAATAGAAACTTCAAAAAAAACTTTCAAAAAAAGATACTACAATATCTTTTAATAAACAATTATTTAAAAAGATGAAGATGAATAAAAGAGCCTAGCGGAATAAATATGGAATAGCGGGAAATGCCCCTACGGTTTTTTGAATTGACCTTTTTTTCTAAAGTAACTTATATAAAAAGACGCTTACATGTAAAATTTTTAGATCTCTATCTATATAGATATTCTATATAGATGTTCAAATTAGAACGAAAAAATGATTTTTTTACAATTTTCCGATTTTAACTTGTTAGTAAAAAATCAAAGTAAAAAATCAAATAAAATATTCTGAAAAAATTCTGAAAAATCAATTATATTTAGATATCAATGAGGATATTAAAAAAATTATTTTTTTTGGTACAAATTTTCATTCTAAAAAAATGAAAATAACTTTTAAACATTTCTTTCCCTGATTACGTTGATCTGACTACCTTAAAAAAATTGCACAGAAGAATCTCTGTTCAAGTTCCTACAAAATATATTTTTTCAGATTTTTTTCAAAAAGTTTACATTGAAAAAAATTAAATTAACTACATTAATTTATAAATTAATTTACATTTTCTTGTTAAATTTTTGAAAAAATGAGCGACACAAACCGTTTTTATCAGCTCTCTAATATTTTATTTATCTATAAAATTTTATATTGAAATATTTTGCTAATCACAAATTAAAAGTTAATGATAACTAAATTTTTTTAATTTTTAATAATTTCATAACATCCTCCATCCAGCAAATGAGAATAGATTGAAATGGATTAAAATTTTTTTAATACGTTTTAAATCCATGAAAATGAATTGAATGGATTGAAATGGATCTGAGCTGACACTAGTTTAATATTGAAAAAAAAACATTTATATTTAAGGGTTACAATTTTATTTTATTTTATTCCTAAGACATTTATAATAATTACACCTGAAACTACTTCAAATTGGTATTAAAAAACACATCTTAGTGAGATTCAAAACCTAGGAATACCTCTAGATTATGAATCTTCTACATTATTCGCTATACCACTTCTTCAATTGGTAAATGTGTTATTCATTCTCTACTTCAATTGCAGCTAAACTACAATAGTAACGAAATTATATAGATATAATAAAAATATTATCGTTTAAGACATAACAGATATAATAAAGTATAAACAATTTACATTAATATGAGACAACATTAGGTAAGTATCGATAATCTAATCTCGCTTGGCCGATGTCGCGTGCCATGATTAACCTAATATTCGGACTGTATTCGATTTGGTTTGCGAGTGTTCATCGATCACTTTATTTCTAATCAAAGAGAAATAAAAGAACCTAGCTCAATTATTTTTACGTTACAACTTTTTTGAACTTATTTGGATTACAACAAAAAATTTCCTACTTATAATTTTAAATAATTTAAGTAGCATTTATGATCCATTTTTAAATAAAATTATTCAATTAGATTGAAAAATGCATTTCATATTCAGAATTGAACAGTATTCAGGCTGCACAGAAATGGCCGATATTATTTTTAGATTCAATTGAATTGAAAAACTGCATTTTCTATTCACAATTTTGAATTAAACAGTATTCACGATGCACACAAAATACTATAATATTATTTTTAGATTGAAAAGAAATATACTCCATATATATATGCAATGGCATAAAAATATACTCCATGCCATTGCTATAAATAAATAAAACTGCATTAAAGATTGAAAAGGATTTATTTTAATATTCATGAATCTGTATTTCTGAAAATCTGAATCCATTTTAATCCATTTCAATCCATTCTCGTTTGCAACTTTTTATCCTATGAGAAAATAATTGACTGCACACGTTATAGTTCAATTAAAAATGAAGTCGATAATTTTCTCAGAGAGTAAAAAGTTGGTTCAATGATTTTGATTTACCTTGTATAATTGACGACTATTAGTGCTTTTTTATGCTGATGCTCTAGCATCAAAACAGATCTCGTGATAAAAATTGACGAATATCAAGCGTCAATTTTGATTCTATTTTGCTTAAAAATGAACGTCGAACATCATGAAAAGATATAAGAAATCTATCATAACCACGAATTATTGAGATGCAAATGGTCACATTTTCCTGCTTATATAATAAGCTTATATTGATTACACCTGTGAATACACCTACTATATAAATGAATAAAAAATGAATGAAAATACTCATTCGAATACATTTCTTTTTTATTCGTTAAGAAACGAATAAATATTTTTTCATTCTATTTGAATGAATATTTGTTTTAATATGATTACAAATATTTTCATTTCATATTCACTTTTTACTTTATATTATCTGCACATAACTTGCAAGCCTAAAAAAGAAAACAGAAATCTATAAAAACAATGGCTACGATTACACTGTGCGCTTAGTCCGACTTATACGATGGGCGTGTTTAATCTATAGATTAAACAAAGACATTTTTATTAAGAATAAATAATATATCTCGGAATTTAATGTCCATAGACCATAATGAACATCGCACCCAAGATATCCTATAAAATATTTATTACTATCATATAACTGAAATTATATCGAAAGATGTGGCGCTCTATCAAATAGATAGATTATTATAATTTATAAATAAAAAATGTATGTTTTTCTAAAATATTTTTCAAAATTTTTAAGTTACCGTTATAAAATTTGAATATTACAATGACAAAAATAAATAAAATTCATTTTTTTTTACTTGAAGTTATTAAAGTATCGATTATAGTTAAGAAGTAACGATTGCTTATTGGAGATAGTTTTTTTTTTCACTTTATGTTTTGAATGAATATGAAAATACTCGCTAAACATTCATAGTATTTTTGTGAATAAATATTTTTTGAGAATTCAAAATTTTGAATGAATAAATGATTACATTTTTTTTTATATGAAAATTTTGAATACATACAATGGAGCTCAATTTTTATATTCATCGGGCATACTAATTACACCAGCGAAGAAATTATCTTAAACACTCAGGTATATGATATGACTTATAATACTTTTCAATGCCTGTTTTTTCCTGATTTTCCCGTCGCATTATTTAAACTTTAATGGAATATAAAAACACAAAGTATAGTAATATAAAGTTGTATTAAATAAAGTTTATTTTCCTAAGACGATAGCTATCTTTCAAAAACAAAAAAATTCTAATCATGGTAATAAAAAGGCCTGGATATGCCATATCCGAAAGTGTTTTTAAGAGTTAATTAGATCATTATTCTATATCATGATTTAGAATAAAAATGTGTTATATTTATTCTTATATTTATTCTTTTATATTCGTGTTTCTTTTCTTTTTAATCTTCATAGCGAAATAATAATTAACTTTTCAGAATCTATCTTCACAGACATCGAGGCCTTTTTCTATTTTCGTCTTCCATTCGCATCAATGAAAATTAATTGCAAAAGTAACGTGAACGAAAAGATGGTGTGCTCAAAATGATATCAATGAGGGAACGATCTGACAAAAAAGGTCATCTTAGTCTGTATAATTAGTGAAAATCCTTGATATCAATAAAAATTGACAATATAAGATGTAAATAAAAAAAAGGCAAGACCGTATAGATCGTAAGTTCCTAAAAATTTAATGCTAATGCCAGCGGTACTGTAATTTAAACAAATGCCATAATTTGAAAAGTTCTTATAAAGAAAAAGTTTATAACTAGTATTCTGGAAAACGTCTCAACGTCAATTATAAAGATATACTATGAAAAATAGGGAGTTCCGTTTAATATTTTTGTATTGACTTAAAAGCACTTTCCAAGGTCATTTCAAAATCAAATTAATATCTGATAACTTTTTTAAAACTCTACTTTTGTTTTAAACATTTTATTAAATAAATCAACATTTTTGGAGATATTAGCCATTCTAGAACTTTTATCATGCACTATAATACTAAATTTCTCTATGACCTATACTGTCTTGTCTTTTTTTGCTATCGAAGACTGGCAAAAAACGGAGGGAGTATGCATTTCACTGAGGCGAATCGGTGCTGAACGATAATATATATCCGCAACTGCAATGTATATTCTTATTTTTAATTTACATGTTATGTTGTCAACTTTTATTGATATCAAGGATTTTCACTAACTTTGTTGTACAAATCGAGATGATCTCTTATGAGCTGCATTCCGTAAATAGTATTAATGTTAATAGTATTAATAATGTTTCATTGTATATTTCTATTGTTCACTAAATTTAAACAGGAATAAAATGCATCACAAGCATTATATGCTGAACACGTGCACCATGTTCACATTACGATCGCCATAATTTTCATTGCAAATGGAAAACAACAAATAAAAAAAAAACACTTTGAAAACGTATCCTTGCATTGTTTTTAGGCAATTATATATTATCGTTTTCAAACACTTGGACAATATGGAGTATTGTAAAATGATAAAGAAATACTCTTTCTTTTTTGGATCATAAGCAGGGTTTTCAATATGATCTTTTTCTTCGTAAATAATTTACTCGTGAAATTTCAATGTTTTAAAATCAAAAGAAATGCCAAAAGAAATGCAAAGACTCACGCAATGTAGATATATAAAAACTTCAACACTTTATTCAAAACTTCATTGGACTTCTTCTACATCAATTTCCAGGCTTATGGAAATGAAATGTAAGATATAAAATAACTGTTAGAGAATAAAGATATAAAAAAATAATTGCTTTTTTATCCAAAATTTAATAATTATGTTATCACGTTAAACAAAAATACGACTAAATTCTTTATAAGCAAAATAAAAGAAAATGAAGAAGTCACAAATTAAATTATTTTAAAATCTTTTTTGTTAACTTTTTGGACATTAATATAATTCTGATGAAATTACAGATTGTCTTTTCATATGACTATCTTTTCAACTTTCTTCTTACATTATCATATATTTATTTTTGAAATATCTAATCAGTCAGTGACATCACAACCAGATAACGCTTTATCTAAGTAATCAAAAACAAAATTATTTACTGCGAAGCTCCGGCTCAAATTGGATTTGGCCAAAATGCAAAGCCATTGATGCAGAAAAATTCAATGTGACTAAGATTTCGGGAACTGCAAAGTGTTGATATGCACCTGAATGACGCTTATCAACACATTATACTTCCTAAAATCTTATATTGAATGTTTTGCGTCAATGATGCAAGCTCTGGAGCTCAAATTGGACAGGTCTATACAGAGATTAAAAAATATGAGATTTATTTCTTATACAACTGACATAAATAATGTAAATGTCTTGTTTATGTAAATATATATATATATATATATGTCAATTGTATGCGGACAAAATAATAAGAGTGAGCTTCGTGATGATATTTTATGTGTGTACACTCACCGATTAAAAGATTGCAACACTTTTTTTTAAATTTATACTTATGAATCCGTAAGTAAAAATCAATCGCTCGGTGAGTAGACTGCATTCCGAAAACCATAGAAAAAAATTTGTTGCAATCTTTTAGTCGAGTGTTTAGGCGAGTGTACACGCGAATTAGGACCAAAATAAGATGAAAAAAACATATATATTTTACCAAGCATTTGCAATAATATAATAATTCCTTAGCAGAAACAACGATAAATATAATGGAAAATCCATTAATTGACTCTATATATTTGCAAAAATGAAACGATTACAAAAATGCAAAACTTGTTGCTTACCCAGCAACCGAAAATGGATTGAAATGAATTCAGATTTTCACAAAATATTGATTCACGAATATTAAAATGAATGTTTTTCAATCTTGAATGCTTTTTTATTCATTTATAGGAATTGCATGGAGCATATCTCTATGCCTTTCAATTCTAAAAATAATATTATTAGTTTTTTCTGTGCATTATGAATACTGTTTAATTCAAAATTTTGAATAGGAAATGCAGTTCTTCAATCCAATTGCATCCATTTAAATCTAATTGAATCCAATTAAATTCAAAAAAAGTATTCGCTATTTAAAATATGGATAGAACAAAATTTTAATCCATTTTAATCCATTTTAATCCATTCTCATTTGCTGGGTATAAAATGAGCAAAGCAAGTTTTACTTTAATCAGTAAACTGCAGATATTTATGCGCATACTTAATATTAATTATTGAACAGTTTTTTGAATTAATCGTTTATTAAAGAGTTATTAAAAAATGTGAGATTTCTTTCGTATATTAAAAAGTGAAATAAAAAGATTGAGATTGCCCCCATCTCCCTAATAGACCTCCAGGGAACTTTCTAAGGATATCCAAAGAATATCCTTATGTACTTTGAACATCAGAAGGACATTCTCAGGATGTATTCCGGATAAAATGTGTTATTAGGGCTGTAAATATGCATTTTATGCAAAATATTCAGTTATTCAAGTATGCGCAGTCTTCTGATCAATATTTATGTTGTATATTGCGCTGTGCATATTTTCATTCGGATTTTATCATCTATTTATAGTTGTTAGATTATGCCAGTAAATCTGGCGCGAATTTTGGTGACAATGTACTTTCATTTTATGAACAAATTTTGCAAGTAAAATAGAATTTTATTCTTTATAACGAAGATACAGATACTAGTTTTGATACAAAATTTTGATTAAATTTATTGCTAATTTGCATTAAGACGTATTTATACTGTCATTTAATTTGCTTGGGAGGCAATTGTTACCATGATTGATCATTGAATGCGTACACATACGTCTGAAAAACATTTGTACGGCGAACAATCAATATTCTTTATATGTCTATCTGATTATTAAGTACGATCGGAATGTCGCTTTTTCATCAATCGAATGATCAATATTGTTCATGTACGCAAATGAGAATTATAATTAGTTAAAGTTTATTAATTAAACATTGAGAATTGATTAATAATAAATTAAATTTATTATATAAATATTAATAATTTATTAATGAATGCAATTTATGTAAAGAAGAAAACCAAAATGCATAAAATGCAAAAAAAATACAGATAAATAAAAAGTTGACACTTGAAAAGTTGAAAAGTTTAAATACACTTCTTACTGATATACCTAATAATTGCTACTTAGCAACTTTACTTTAATACAAATGTGTGTGTGTACACCATTTGCATTAATATCACATACATTTTCATAATATACATATATAACAATATATTGACAAAAACAGAGTAATTCAGATCATTATGTTATTTGCTTTTTTGAATATCCATTGAAAATGATTTTGTGATGTCCTTTGTGTTACTCCCTTCATCTTTTTAAATATTAATTACATACATATATACTAAAACCACTGCCTGTTTTATCACAAAACGAAAATATTATTTCTATCTTCCCTTCTTCGAACTTTTAATTTAAAATAAAATTGATATAATTATATTATTTAGTATGAATACTTCTTCTACATATTTAATTTACTTTTCCCCAAAAAATAGATTGAGGATCAACACATCTAATTTGGTCTTAACTCAGAAAACATTTGGAAAAAACATAGCAAACGAACTCTGTTTATACCTTTGTTCCGACAAAGAAATAAGAAATGTTATTTTAACAAGAGAAAGAATATTGAAGCATATAGAGACATAATTCTTCTTTACGTTTTATTTTCTTCAATCTTTCAAGATTTTGTTTATATACTTTCAATATTTTCTTATATTTTTTTCTACGATCTTGATAAGTAATTTTGTATAAGAATAAAAAAATATCTAAGTAATTTACATTTAAAAAATATTTTTATGCTATAAGAATGTTAAATAGACGTAATTATTAATGTGAATTATAAATTGCTGCAAAAATGTTATTTTAAATTAGTAGTAAAAAAAAGTTTAATAATAGTTTAAAAATACTACAAATGTCTTATATAAACATTTTTTTATGTTTTATGTAACATTTATTTAAATAATTTAAAAGACGTATCGTGTCAAATAGCACACAATTTTTAATGTTTAAAAACGTATTGATACCGACTAAAATTTAAATTTTAGTATACATTTATTAAATTAAAATTTTTTGCGTTTCAATTTTCTTTCAATATCGGCACGAACTTTCCGGACAACCTAATATTTTGAATGTAATTATATTGCTCGAGTAACACACTGTATTAATTAATGTACACTGTATTAATTAATGTATTATATTAATTGGCGTTCCAAAGATCTTTGTCTCAACTTTTCTATAGAAAAACGTGCAACTTAAATATTTAAGGCTAAATATAAAGTCTCTGTTTCAAAAAGCAGCTTAGCAATTATTATAAGATTCTTTCATATTATTGATTTTAATTTAGCAAGAAAACAAAATTCAATCCAATTCAAAAGAATTTTTGCAAAGTTGCTTTTTCTGCTGAACGCAGCCTATTACGTTTAAAAGAGGCATATATGATATTCAATGACGCAATGTTTGAAACAATTTATATTTTCAAAATGTTTTTAAATGATTTTTCATGTATTGTGATTTAAATATATAGTGACAAGCGTATCCTCAAAAACTAAAATTAAGTGTCTTCGTGTGAAACCGAATGGGGATTGCAACTAGTATAAGTAGTGACAAGTAGGGGGTAGAAGGTAGAACGCCGAGGGTCTCTCTCTCCCTCTTTGCAAACGGCACGGAAGTGTTCGTCGTCAGTCCGTCGGACGACGGCAGTGTTTCGCTTGCGCAGCAGCGTGTCACGTCGCGCCAGCTTCGAGGGATCCCCGTCGTCGGAAGCCCCGCCAAGTCTCGGGCATCGGGCGAGGGAGCGAGCCCGTCTGCGCTCGTGATAAAATCGCGTGAGCGTAATCGTTGTGGGAGAAAGAACGTAGAAAAAGAAGAGGAAAGAGCGGAAAGCTCGCGTGTTCGAAATTCGTTTCGTGTCGTCCCGCGTCCGTTGTCCCTACGGCCGCGGAAGATGGCTCCGTCGTGTTTCGAGGTGATCCTCGTCGGTTTTATCCTCGTGCTGCCGTTTCTCTACGAGACCAGCCGCACCTTCCGTTATTACTTCAAGTTCCTCATTTATTATGGTGTCGTGATGATGACCGCAGTCGTGCTCATGCCCATCCTCTCGTTGCGGCCTGGCAATATCAAGAACTTCCTGTTAGTAGCTCCGCAATCGATCGATATTATTATGTTATCACATATCATCTCTCGTTTCGTCTCTGCCTTCGATTCCTCTCCCCGTTCAACAATCACTACCTTCGATGCTTTCTTTGAACGTATTGTTTTTCTCGAAGTAAAGTTTTGACAGCCGTCGCGGGAAGATTGCCGCGCCGGGACGGCCACGAGAATTTATTGACCGGTGCTCGCTGCCTGTTCTGTCAGTGGGTGGCGGTGATGATGACGGTGGTGGTGTTTGTAGTTGTTGCTGCGAGTATCATGACACGAACGACGGCGATGCTGGTGCAGGAGGAGGGAGGGAAGGATTTAAACTTGTTGTGCCCTCGGAGACGTACCATATGGGAGAAAATGAGTCTCTTCCCATAATAATGGCAGCTCTCCGACACAAATAAAATGATAAATGTCCAATACTTACGTCGTCTCGCATTCACGATAGAGACAGTCGCTGCGAGAAAAGTATACGGGATTAATTATTAAGGGATTGCTGAGTGAAGATCAGCGACACTCCCAATAGTAACGATTGTTATATTTAACTTGTTGACAATGAATATTTTCACTAGCTATTATACTTGGATGTGTAGTATTCGGATATTTGAAGTGCTACTTTGTATTATTAACATTGAATCTTTTCTCTCTGACAATGAGTACCAATTGAATCTATTAGAATTTGTGTATATTGTAGATGCTTTCCATAGTGATATACGTTGATATTATACAGGATGTATCTGAAATAACGTCCACTAATCATACAGCTATTCCTAATAAAAAACTGAGTCGAAAAGTCCTCTAACATTTTGCAATTTTCGCAATATTTTTTTTAGTCATCTAATGAACAAAATGTCTAAAATCAATATAAGACAACTCAATATAAGATACTCGTATCTTTGAGTTTTTTAAGAAACATTTTTAAAATATTTCACAAAGAACATTGAAAGATATTTAAAAATTGTCTTATACATCGATTTTATCCATTTTCTAGCAATTTTTAGAAATTCATATCTCGTTAACTATTATGAAAATTGCAAAATGATAGAGGACTTTTCAATTTAATTTTTTATTAGAAATAGCATTGTATAATTAGTGGGCGCTATTTCAGATACATCCTGTATAAGTAACGTATTATCTTTGTTATAGTGCTGAATGTTTAAAAAAATGATGTTTGTATTAAATGAAAAGCATCCTATACTAACAACACTCTTTGTTTGTAATTAAATTAATGGATGGAGAAGAGAGATAATTTTTAAAATTTATGCAATATGTCTTGTATCTTGACATTTAAGTTTTTAATATTACAAATTTTGATTTTTTTATTGATTGACTAATTAAAATATGTACATATTATGGTAATAGCATTAATGAGGCAAAATAACTAAAAGGGAGAGGGTAAGTTTTGAAATCGTTGCAATACTTCAACATATTCTTGAAACTCTTTAAAATGTTAAACAATGGAATTTGAATTTTTTTAAATATAGCTTCTTAATAGAATTACATCGATAGTTCTACTATTTTTAAATTTATTTAATGTTAATTTTATTGAAGTTACTTTTTTCAGAAATTTTTTTCATGCGCACCAAAGTAGGAAATAGTTTAACGAAAGTTAAACTATTTCCTACTTTTCGGTCTATATTCGTATACAGGCTGATAATATTTTATCGATAATTGCGTACTTCTGAAATTGTATTTCTGATATTCTATAGGTAATATAGTACATGTAATTATATGTTAAATGTGCACTAACGTCATGATAAAAGCGCGTTCTGAATAAGTACGGATTTTCAAGTCTATGCAAAAATTCTAAAAAGATAAAAAAAATAAGAAAGTTTGACATTTGTTTTTCATAAATATAAAGACGAAGTCGTTGAATGAATCTTCATACACTTTTATACGAGTGAATCTCGTCAATTGAATCATAGCGATCAATGAACTTTGGAGAAATATATAGTACAAAGTTCTAAAAACAAGTTTATCTAATACTTGAAGCGTTTTAACAGCTCGAAATTCTCGATAATATTCGATATTCTTTTATATTGACACGCATGACTTCAAAATTAATTTAAAGAGAGAGAAAGAGAAACGACACGATACAGTAAATCTATAATTATGCTAATTTTCACCAACGTAGATTAACTTTAATCTCGGTTCAACTTACTCTTTGTCTTTTTCTAATCTTTAGAACTAAAAAAAAAACAAAGAGTAAATGGAACCGAGATTAAAGTTAATGCATTAATGGAAATGGACATTAGATCTTAAAAGATTATCTAATCCAAAATATTGAAGAATTTTTATTTTTCTCAATGCTTTGTTACATAATTGTATCTAATTCTTTTATGTGTTAACTCATTTATCAGTTTAACTTGTACACTTAATAGAGATAAAAGTTGTATGCTTCGCAGAAATAAAAAATACCGATAAGAATTAATCATTTTTTTGTATATTGAGGAATATATTGAGATCCAAAGAACTCTTTTTTTTCTTCATTTCAATGCTTACAATTAGTCATTCATAATTATAAACTACAAATGATTAAAATTTACTTCATTAAAATGTTGATGTAAATTTCTTGCAGAATATGATTATAGATATGTAAGATACAAGCAAGAAAATAAAATTATGAAAGAAAGAAAAAAATCGAATATATTTATATAAATAAAGGAGTGTAAAGCCAATGAAAGTCGACACAATTGTACGTGTGTAAGAAAAAATAATATATATGTTAATCACCAATTGCAGACGTTTCGACCATAAGATTAGGTCCTCTTCATTGTAACATAATAATAAAATTATTGGAATCAATCTGATACGTTATAAAATAATCATCGTATTATAACGGATCATCATTAGGCTGAGAACAATTTAAATGATTGAATTCTTGTATCTAATTCTTTGGATGTCCAGCTAACAACAGATGATAATGAAGTTCTTAATTTTCGACAACAATCTAATGATGATTTACTGACAGCATTCGCCTATTGTTTACAACGTATCAATTTGACTCTGATAATTTTATTGTTACATTAAAATTTTACTTAATCTTATGGTCGAAACGTCTGTAATTGATAATTTCATCAATATCACCAAAAAATTATTTATAGAAAAGACAGAGTTTAATTTGCGCATTTTACGTATATTAAGATTTTTTATATAAATTTTTAATAATACACAAAATCATATTATACATTATAAAAAATAAATATTTATCTTGTAATATTCGCGGTTGAAAAAAATCGAAGTATTTGAAAAACAAGATACTTTTTATTTTTAGATGTTTAATTTTTTACAATTGCATATAAGGAAGTCCATTATATTTTTTAGCAAAAAGATTCTTTTATCCTTTCTTGCCTATATCTCAAATTATCCAAAATAAAATGATTGCTTTCATCAAGTTAATTGTATTATTGATACTATGGGAAAATATTTTTTCTTCTTGCAGAATAGCATCGTGGTCGTGTCAACACATTAGCACTCTGCTAGGACTGCGATGGGAACTGCGAGGAAGGGAGCACTTGGAGAAGAATAGGGCTTGTATAATTGTGGTAAATCATCAGAGCTCATTAGACGTATTGGGAATGTTTGATCTTTGGCCGGTGATGGACAAATGCACTGCTGTTGCCAAAAAAGAAATTTTCTATGCATGGCCGGTCGGCTTGGCCGCATGGTTGTGCGGTCTAATTTTCATCGATAGAATGAATTCCGAGAAAGCGCGATCCGCCCTCAATACCGCCACGAAGGAGATCAAGGATAAGAAGGTAGTCGTGCTTGGAATGTTCGTGTTGATTTATACCATTTGCTTTCTACTATACTTTTCATCACTTCACAGATTAAACTGTGGATATTCCCTGAGGGAACTAGACGTAACACTGGTGAGATACATCCTTTCAAGAAGGGTGCCTTCCATGTCGCGATCAGATCGCAGTTACCCATACTACCAGTTGTATTCTCTTCTTATTATTTCTTATCCGCGAAAGAGAAGAGATTTGATTCCGGTAAGTAAATTGTGAGGCTACAAAAAATAGAAAGTTAAAAAATATTAAAAATAAAAAGAAAATTGCAAAAATTAAATCTTTTGAAGAATTAAATCTCAAGGATATATTAGGTGTAATAAAAAGAAATCCATTATTTTTGCATGAAATTGAATGGAAAAATAATGGACTTCTTTTTACTACATCTAATAGATTAACAATAACTTAATTTTATGCTTAAAGTTTTCGATCGAGTTTTCGATCGTTTACTTGCATTTTGACCCTTATATCAAGATGCATCGTAAAATTTCGCATGCTTTTTATATTTCAAGACTTTGGTTCAAGTCAAGTTTGTTTAGACGTTGAACTTCTTCCTACTTTTTTTCTATAAATTGATGTTTTATGTTTTCGATTTTGAAATATCTTTTTGAGCAATATGTTGATAACCTTTAGTGACTTATGATGCATAACGGTATGATGTTGAATATTGTATCAATAAACAAATAGAGTTTATCATCATTGTAACACAAAATCGAATCGAAAATAATCATTGAGATTTGTCATAGAAATATCCATACTTTGAAAAATTTAACCTTATCTTCATAAGGACGCTTATCTTAAAAAAGACTCCTAGATAACACTAACTAAAAAGAACACATCTTCGCATTTAACAATATAATTTCTAACATCAGTTTTAAAATTAAAATTTTTTTCTTTGCCAAGGAGTTCTTGAATATTGACATAAGGATTGAATGATACATAATATAAAAAATTAAAATTTAGTGACTTAATTGAATAATAAAATTGTCTTCTAGAAGAAGCAACCTGTGAAAATAATTTCTTTATCGGAAATTTGCATGAGATTATCAGAAGCAGTTTAAAATTCACTTAATTAAAGGACGCATCGTCGTGACGACATTACCACCCATTTCAACTGAGGGACTCAGTACGGACGACGTAGAAGAATTAATGGAAAAGACACGAAGCACCATGAGTGAAGTATTTCACGCGACAAGTCGTGAAATTCAACAATCCCTTCCTGTTCGGTAAGAATACATCGAATGATCATTATTAGACTGTAACGGGCTCATCTTATTAAAAAATGAGCAAATGCTTACTTCTTTACAAGCCGTGGGGGAAAACATTTTTTACGAAACATAACATAGGTCGAGACAAGATCTTCGAAATTTTTAATTTTTCATAGATATTGAGAACGGAGGGTTTTTTATTTTTCAAACAAACAATGCCACTCTGCATCCCACTATCTACTAAGAATATCTATTAAGAATTTCTTAAGATCTTATGTCAATCTTATATCAATCTTATATCAATCTATGTAGTTTTTCGTAAAATTTTTCCATCAGGGAGAATATTAGTAAATAAGTCTCCATGCGGGAATCAAAGATTTTAGCGTCCAAATGTTTTTTTATTGTGTTATTGGTATATAATAATATTATAGTATCCTAATTTATATTTTAATCTCTAACTGATTCAGAGAAAGTAGATAATATTCGAATTTGTATAATACTTGTCTATATTCTTTTCGTATTTTAATTTGTTTATTCGTTATTGCATAAATCTCTCGCGAGATTTTTAAATAATTCTTCAGTATTTATGACTAACAAATAAACCGAGTAATCTTTATTGTTCTTTATTGTTATATCTATATTTGGGATATATGGGCGATTTGGTTCTTGCATAAAACGAACTCCACGTAGTACAATAGCGCCTGCAAAGCATTTAGAAAGCGCTTTCTATGCGCTACTGTGCTACGTATGATTTTAGCGTGTGATAAAATAAGTATAGTTATTAGAAGAGTTATATGCATCGCTGAAGAATTAATAAATATCATTATTAATTAGATGATGATTAATTAGATTTTAAAAAAATTGCATACGGTAAATTCTTAAAATATACGGTATACTTTTTACGGACGCGAAGACAGTGAGAGAGAAAAAAAAGAAATTTTCGATATGTACATCATGATTTTTCGTAGAGTTACGGATTGTAAATATGATTAGAATGCATTTTTGTATAAATTGTGGAAACATTGTTAACGTTTATACTTAAAGATTTGTACTAAATTCCACTAGATATACTTTGGTATGTATAAGATACGCTTGTACGTTCCTACTTGTCTGTTTTATGCTTCCATTTGTTTTCATATGTTTATCTAAAATGATTAAAACAGATTAAGGTACACGTAATGATAGGAAAAAATGCTTTAATTCTAAATATTTAAAAGAGAAGAGAAATTTTAACATTCTTTCGGATAATTTTCCGAATATATTTCGTCTGAAGTATAAAATGTAATTTAATTTCAATTGTTGATTAACTTATCATTGTAAATCGAGATAATTTATTCATAATCCAAATAATGAGAAAAATAATATTTTAATCGACAGAAAATATATTAAGCCTCAAGCACATTATATTCACACTGTGCTGCAATGTACATACATATGTTTTCACCTACTATTACAATAGTTATAATTGCGATATTGCGAAAATGATCGGCAATATTAAACTTTAGTCCTTGGGCATTTTTTAAATAATCTATTGCACTTTTAATTGCAATACTCTATATATATTACATATAACTGATGAAATGTCACATTCAATATTAAGAGATTATAATATCTTCGTTTACATTATATCTTTATTTCCAAATAGCGATTGTGTTCAGTTTAGCATAGCTTACATTTTTTACTAATAACTTATCAGCGATTAATAATAATTGACCAAGAAAATTGACCTAGTTCTTGGCAAAACAAGCATTATGTAATTGCGCTTGTATTTTTCTTCCAATGATTTCTAAGAATGATTTCTAAGATCATTCAGTATACTTATTGGCAGATTCCCATTTTTTAATATTCTACAAAATGAATGCGTGTTATAGAATGTAGAATTATAAATGCTTGTTTGTGAACAAGCAAACTAGTTATCACATATGTAACAACCATTTTATCCAATCGTTTGCGCAATTTCACACTGTAATATCGTTTATATTCTGCATCAAATATCAATTTTCTTATGAATTACAATGATTACATGATAAACCGTAGCACAATCCAAATAATGTTAAAATTGTTTTCGTTTAATGAAATTATATATCGCATTGATTTTCAACAACTTTCTATAATTTTTAAATAGATATAAGTACTCAAATAGAAAATTTATTTAAGTATATTATACAAATAGAAAATTTACTTATTATACAAAAAAATTTACTTTATTGTATAAAAATAAGTGTTTTAAGGTTTTATTTATTTGATCGGTCAAATTTCGAAATTTATATGAGTGCTCTATATATATATATATTGTATGTATAGGGGAGACCGGGACTAAGTGGGCCTTTTTTTCAATTGCAGTTTTCAATAATAAAATAAACAATTTTAGTCAAATATTATATTATTAGCGTTTTATAGAATGATTATAAAATCACAAAGTGGCAATAAAAAGTTTCAATTTTTGCAACTTCATTTGCAACTTTCATCTATATACATAAAAAATGTGATTCGAAAAATGAAATCTCAAAAATTACTTTTGACTATTGAAAATACGTTCGACTATCTAAACATAATAAAGCGGCATTTAAACTAATCAAACTTCGTAAAGAAGACACACAAGATGTCATTTACAATATAAATATACAGTATTGGGAACTTATAAGATATATTTTTGCAACTCAAAATTCAAATGCCAGCTTAGCCCCGGTCTCCCCTACTATATAATATATATATATATATGTGTGTGTGTGTGTGTGTGTGTGTGTGTGTGTGTGTGTGTGTGTGTGTGTGTCGATATATTATTCTATTTGGAAAATTACATCATGTTTTATAAATTCTTTGATGCTATGGTATACACTTTATGTGATCGTATGCCGTCTTGGTCAACTGATTTTAAGAAAAATATAACATTTTGAATTGAATGTCGAAGTTAAATTTGTGTTAAATTTTAAGAATATGAATGGTTTATATAATGAAATATGTATCTTTTTAAGTGTCATAATTTTTTAAATGTGCAGGATTCCGCATATACACTCTTTTCGTTGCCGCTATATATATTATTATTATTCTTATATATTATTATATGAGATGTGTTCGTCATGATAATTATGAATATTTTTATATCGTGACCAAAATGAATCGAATATGTAATCATTGCGAAATATGTAATCTTACATTATCTATTAATCTGTTTTTCTCGGATATTTCTTAGTCGAAAAGACGTTCGATAATAACATATTAATACATGAAAGCATCATCGAAAGCATACATTGCGACAATGATATCTGATAAAAAGCAACGTAGTTTATGAAAAATGTTATATGGAATTTTGAGATCTCATGTTAATCGATCGTATTATAGATGCAATCAAGTAAATTCGGAACTTTTTCGTACGGGTCGATCGCGTTAGTATTATCTTCCTGATGAATAAAAAAACGCACAATTTTCAATCGTACGCTATTAATATTGGCGTTTAATATACGATTTCTAGCATAATTGAATAATATATTTCGTATATAAATAAATAGAACAATTTGGAGTAAAGTTTTTGCCATTTAGAAATTTGAAAAAACTTTCTTTTTTTCGAATTTACGAATATTGTCGACGTCTATTTCTCTTCTTGATAGCATAAGTTTTATTATCGATCAATCAGCATGTTCCTCTTAATCAAACATTGTAAACATTGTAAACAACTTAAATTGCAGATATATAAGGAATATCTGTGATTCATTGAAAATCGCTTAAAATATCTTAACGATGCTTACATTTAATAAGAATGTCATCTACCAAGGATTTATCATCTCAGTGCCAATTTGCAAAAAAAAAGAAAACAGCTGTCACACGCTAGTTCCGTAGGCGAAATGCATTATTCCATTCTTAGCAAACGCAAAATTGTAGATTTGAATTTTTTAACTGCAAGTATTGATTGATTATTTTATAAGAGAACGTAATGTAAAGCTAGTGTAGCTTATTATTCCAAAGATTTTTGTACTTGGGCTGTGCATTTTTGTCATGGTTAATATAAATCAATTTGATGATGGTGTAGATTGAACACGTAACGAATAACATCGCAAACAGAATTCAACGAACTATATCTATGTCGTACAAAGTCTTTATCTGTTGCGAAGCAAGACCCGTAGCTGCTCAAGCTTGTTCAAGAATATTTTATATATTATATCGATTACAAATAATCACAATGTAAATTAAAAGATGATTTGCAAAATGCAAAGGCAGATAATAAAGATACCTGATTTTAGTTAATTGGACATGTGATTTTATTAATTCCTCCAACGACATACAATGAATGATTCATCGAAAATGCACAATTGTTAACACACAGCACGCAAATAATTGTTTCCAATAGTTCAATATCAATACTATGACAACGGTGTAATTATTCATAAATATAATAATATTTATCAAACATATATTTACATGAATAAACATGAAAAAAAAAAATTAAGATTTCATGACTTAATTATTTCAAGACTTAAAATATTTTAAATGAAATTTAAATATAATTTTTGAATATGTTCAGAAAATATATAACTGCTTAAAATTAAAATATCTAAATTTTGATTTTTTTCAATTTTGAAATTAGATTGATGATGAAAGAAACTTTTTTTAATCTACTTAAGACTGAAAACTTGTTATACCAATGTTGTGTATTTTTACTTTCTTTACACAGAGATAAAAGATATATATATATATATAAAATCACATTTTCGTTTCTTGAGAGCATTGTTCTCTATAATTTATATTACACTTTTTAACGTATCAAAAAAGAAATGGATAAAACATATCTAGATTAGATTGATACCGAAATTATAAATCTATACTTGCGCCATTTCTTTGTTTCTCCTGACTCTCAGTCCATGCCTTCGCTATGGTTTTCTTCGTTTCATCGTCGCCATCCTGATACATTTTTTTCATAAGATTCATCAGGCTGGCGCTAGGATCAGTGTCCTCACCTAATTCAGGCATGGATGGCGATTTCGCGTCTTTGATTCTCTTCTCTACTAATGTGACATGCGACCACTCTTTGGCAATCTTTTTTGCGAGTGATACGACAATCATATCAGTTTTTACTTTAAAGTTACTTTTCTCAATATCGATCTCTGCACACAGATTGTTAATCGGTAAGTGATAATTTTTATTATCTAGTCCGAATATGCGTAGATCCAGAGATTTTTCTGTAAAATTGCAGACAATGGCCTCCTTGGGCAGCTGGTGAACATTGCTTAATGTTATATAAATCTTCATTGTCGTATTCGTCTGGTCCCATCCATAATTATTCAGTTTCACTTCATAGCACTTTTGGACAGTATTGAGCGAAGAAGTTGTCGTAGACGAGTTCTTCTGTTCCAGTAATTTTGTCGTTTCTATCTGCGTTTGCAATTTCCTGATTTCCAGCGTTAATACATCTTTAATTCGTTGTCTATTAGCCTGCTTGAGTAAGTTATTGAGTTCTGCAATATCTAATTTTATCTGTGGGAAAGAATATTAAAATATTGCTTAAAAAAATATCTCATCTAATAAAGAAATGATTAATTAAATTTGTAAAAAATTTTAAAATTTCATATACTTAAAAATTTCGATTTATGATAGCAAATTTGTTAAAAAATATATATATATA
>NW_017259542.1:314508-321362 GCF_001594045.1 Atta colombica | reverse complement strand
TATATATATATATATATGTTTGAATTATAGATATAATTCCAAAGAATTTTTGTAATTATATATTGAGAAGCGAATAATTCCGCACCACAATTTGTTATTATTTCAACATGACAACTCATTTTTTTTCTTTCCAAAATATATTAGATGGAGCATAAATTGGATCACATTTTATACACATAAAGTGCACGAAAATGTAATTAAAAATTAACAATAAAATATTTACCTCGTCGATTTTTGTTGCCATTGTTGCTAGATTTTACAATATCACGAGTTTTACACGACACCGAGATGAAATGGAAGCGATATCCAGAAATTCACTTTTCAGCAAAACGCAAAGGACTGCAGAACGAATCAGAATGGACCCAGATTGACTGACCTGACTGAATCTTCTAGAATTCTCTTTGTTGCCTCTGAGGTTATTAAAGAAAAGATATATAACACTTGGATGCTTTGAATCTGTTCTCTGTAGTTGCACTATTCTACACGTTTTGCACTTGATATGAGATAAATATATAATTAAAGTTGGAGGGAAAAGAAAATATAGCTGAGAAACAGAATCTTTATCACATGAGTTGCACTGATTCTGGACGTTCTACGTAGATAGAAGATTTGTCGCGTCGGATACACATGCTTGAACATGTTCCTACTATAACTTCTACTCACTCTAACGAGCACGTTTGAGTGAGTAGGAGCTACGATTGAAGGAAGTAAGAGCACGTTGGAGCATGCGATATGACAAAACCTAGAAGCACATGCTATATAAAGATTCTCAAAGATATTGGATACGATTGATCCACCATATTTTTCAGGATCTGGGGATCGATTCTGTATCTTGAAACGAGGTGAAAATTACAAAAGTGAGCGAATTTACTAGAATATTAATAATTTCATTGGTCAACATCTAGTAAATTTGCTCTCTTTTGTAATTTTCATCTTGTTTGAAGATACAGAATCGACCTCCTGCTTAAAATCGGTTCTATATTAGTTGCAAGCCAATCGCAAGTTTGTTGCGACAGCCAATCTGAAGCTTGCATTTTGAAATTAACGTTTCATATTGGCTGTCGCAACAAATTTGCGATCAGCAATTAATATAGAACCGGCTAAGATAGAACGAGATAGATTATGCCTAAGTGGAATGACATTGCCTGTGTTTCAAAATTGATTGCCAGCGCTGCAGATATGTCGTATAAAAACGTTATCAACGTTCCAATTTTAGTAAGCATGCAATTAGTGCGAATATGTATTTCAAATTGAAATGATACTCGCCTTGGATGCTGTAGTTGCCTTTTCAGCCACAGCAAGAAATGACTAGAGTCACTATGAGAGTTAAGCCTAAAGTCACTAGATCTAAAAAGTATCGCCAAAGAGAAACCAGCCAGAGGTTTCTCTATACAGCACAAAATTTGCAGCAATATCGTTGCAAAATCTCCATAATATTGCTGTAACTTTTGTGCAACTTCTGTGCTGTAGGATAAACGTAATAAATGTATAATGAATAATTACTTATCAAGAACCTACCTATTCCGTGTTTTACAAATTTTAGATAAAGTTGCATTTGATCCCTTTTTGTAGTTGTATCGCTACTCACTATCTGTATACTCATCATTTATACATGGAGGTGATATTCTACATTTAAATATAGAATATTAATAAGGAAGTAAAAAACACAACATAAAATTAGTTTCAATTATGCACACTACTCCAACATGCTGATAAATGTATTATTTTATAATTTTCTTTAAGATTCAATAAGACTTTTTTTATAACAAATTTTTTTGTACGAATATTTTTGCTCTCACTGTACGTTATAAATCGTTGAAAATGACTTCCAGTCAGTCGTAACGTCCAATTATCGTGTACATTTGAATTATAGTATATAAATAGTTTATTATAGCGTACTTTCATCTGCACAGTTTACTCTCATTTATCTGTCTATTGAATTATTTTTTGTTTAATTATGTAGTTAATATAGCGATATATATTCATATATTCGTTACATGAAGTTCATTTTTCAGCTTAATTTCTTTTTTCTCAGTTTATTTTTTCTCTTTTTCTTTCCCATGTGGAGAGAAAAGGAAGAAAGATGAATCAAAAACTTTAGCTAAAAAAAACAAATCTATATATTATATATTTATTTGTAATTATACTATATTATTTTTTATATTTAAAATAAAATAGATATATAGTTAAGAAGAAAAGAAAATGTATAAAAAGTAAAAATCTTTATGAGTATAAAAAAATCTTTATGAATAAATCTCATAGGTACATATTGCAAATAATTGCAAAGTGACTATCAATTGAAAAGCTTGCAAGTTTCATGTTCAATATACGTCTCCTCAATGAAATTAATAAAGAAATAATAAATCATATAGATAAAGTAATTTGGATTAATTTTTAAAAATTGACTCAAATTTTATGTTGTTAACAATTTATTTTTTACACTCGTGCAAGATATTTATAATACAAAATTCGGATCCAGTGTTTTTAGAAGAAACAAGCGTCCGTACGAAGGCTTTGATTGCAAGCGATAAATGCGATCGCTTTTACATTATTACAGGCCACCAAGATATCAATTATGCTAATTGGTCGACGATTATTGTAGAACGGCAGCGTTCGCAGCTATGCTGGGATTGTTGATGACCTCTCCCAGACTCTCGAGCAATTCTTTTCTATAGTCGTCGAAATCACCGTCGATAGCATTGATTTGCTGATTCTCAATCACATAGAGGCAGCATTCAGTATCTCGAATCAGTCGTTCATCGTGCGAGACGATGATTACACCTCCCTTATATTCGTTAATAGCGTCTGCTAGTGCGTCGATAGATTCTATGTCGAGATTGTTGGTCGGCTCGTCCAAGATCAGCACATCCGGTGCATTTAGACAGAGTTCGGCCAACGCAACGCGTGCCTTCTGACCACCCGATAGGTCTTTCATCTTGATGGTGTGCGCATGAGAACTGAGACCGAAAGTACCCAGCTGTTTGCGTGCCTTTTCGTATGGAAGATCAAATAGTCGCATCAGATATTCCGCCGGGGTCTCCTCAGCAGTTAAATGCTCGCCAGAATGCTGGTCGAACCTTCCTATCCTCTGTAAAAAGGTAAAGTAACTTAGAATAAGACATAACTTAGAATAGACAATATTAAGGAAAAAATGAAAGATAAAAATATTAAAATGAAATGCTGGAGTGTTAAAGTAATGTTATCATATGTTAAATAGAAGATCTGAATTCAATTCTCAGTTTGGTGTTACTCTGTATATAATACAAGAAATTTTGCTTGCAAACTATTCCATGTAAATATTTCAACTTTTACGTAAGTATTGCAACTTTTACGAATTGAGATTCATAAATAATAAAATATTAAGAAAAATATTTTATTATTTTGCAGACTGAACGATCGAATTTGTAAAATAGAAAAAAACCATGAGTTGTTGTTTAACATATATGATCTTGCACTTACCAGTCGATGATTCTTCGTGATTTCTCCTTTCTGAGGAGTTATATCGCTCATTAATAATTTTAGGAAAGTCGATTTACCAACACCGTTAGGGCCCAATATTGCTACTCGAGAATTTAAGTCTATACCAAAGTCTGCATCGATAAACAATGGTTTCTGCCCTTCATACCCAAATGTTACATCTGAAAAAAAAAAAAAAAAAAAGTACAAAAAATTTAACTTTTATTTTTATTATGTACTGTTTTCCTTGTTTTCCTTCTTTGTATTGATTTTCTATTTCTAAATACAATTTGATAAATAATTTAGTATATGAAAGAATTAATTACATACTTTGAAGACCAAGAATTGGAGGTTGCAACGGTGGAGGATCTGGAAAACTGAATTTCACTATATATTCTCTCGGTCTTTGCAACAGTTCCGTGGGCCCGGTATCCTCTTCCTGTTTCTGCATCTTTGTTCGATTCTTTTCTTGCTTTCTCGTCAGAGTCTCCTTTTGTTTCTTCTCAGCCTGCTTCTTACTTTGTCCAGCCGCTTTGAGATCCTTCAGACGCTTCTCCTGCTTTTCATACGCCTTTACCATTTCTTTCCTTTTTTGCACATACATCTTTTTAAACATGCTATAATTTCCCTTGTAATAAAATAACTTTTGCTGATCTAAGTGTATGACGTCCGTGCACACATTATCCAAGAAACTTTGATCATGCGATACAACTAGCAGAGTCTTCTTCCAGCCTTGTAAATAGTTATCCAACCAGATAACTGCATTCAAATCTAAATGATTTGTAGGTTCGTCCAATAGTAATAATGTGGGTTCCAGGAAGAGTGCTCTCGCGAGCGAAACACGCATTCGCCAACCACCAGAGAAGTTTTTCGTCGCGCGATTTTGCATCGCACGATTGAATCCCAAACCGGCAAGAATCCGCCTTGCTCGTGGCTCTGCCGAATCTGCTCCAATAGCTTTTAACTCATCATACACCTGAAAATAATACATAAATCATATTTTGTACAAGTTTTCAATAGTTGCAATTTTCTTTAAAGAAAGAGATTTAAAAGAAAGAAAGAGAAAAGATAGAAAGAGAAAAGAATTATAGATTATTTTGTATATAATTTATCAATTTTTTAGAGAAAAAAATTTTTTTAATTTATAAAAGTAATAATTACCTCTTGCAATCTATTTTGCACGCTGGTATCCCCTTGCTCTGTCAATTCTTCTAATTTCTTGCATTCTGCCTGAAGCTCTTTGCATTTCACATCAGCATTGAGCACTACTTCTACAGCCGGAGTATCGTCCGCTATAACTTCTTGTTCACAATATAGAACATCTATCGTAGGTGGGATATTAAAAGCTCTTTTGGCTATATGACGGAGCAAGGTAGTTTTGCCATGACTGCGATAAAAAAAAATATCATATGTGATATACTCTTTTTATAGGAAATGTTGTCTTTTAAAAAGTAAAAAATCAAAATCTTGTTAAATTAAACATTTAAATAAGGAAAAATTCAAAAGTTTCATAAATTTTTCGATAAGTGTTGCTTACAACATGCTTTATAATTGACCTGTTTTTTGTTGCTACACTAGGATAGGATATATTACAATTTTTCTTTTTGCTTTTATCTTGTTCTTCAAATATCAAACATATATTTTTTTTATTTTAAAAATACAAAGAGTGTAGACTAGTTCAACTATAAAAAGAGATTTTATATTTACTTTATATTAATCCTTAGTACACACCTTAGTTTTTGATACTCTTACTACATATTATTTATGTCCTGGATTAATTTTCATCACTTTTACATATATAAATTATTAAACAATTTTTACATATATTTTGACATCTTTAGGAAGTATTTGTACAGTTATATATTTGTACAGTTATATATTTATATATTTATAACAAATTGCAAATAAATTATTATAACTAAATATAGTTAACAAAAAATGAGAAAAATGCATTATTTTATATAAAAATGTAAAACTCTGAAATAAAAATGTTTAAAGGAAAAATATAGTTCAATATCTTAAAATTGATATTCCAAACTACAAAGAAAAATAAAAAAAAAGTAGTTCAGATGTCGGTTGTCCAAAAAGTTTAGTTATTAAAAAAACCTGAAAAGGATGTTTTTTTAATAAGTGATTATAAATTGAAGATATATTGCATTCACATTTTAAACAATGCATTTTATTATTGCTATTGTGTTAAAAAAAACTTACAATTGATTAGAAAAATAATTGTAAAACTATCAGATTGTATGAACAATCAGAATTGTTTGAAATTAATAAAATTATATTGAACCATTAACAATTTTTTAACGATCAACAATTAGTATTTCTGTCCTCAATCCAAGGAGCATTCATGAGACTGAAGCTTTCTACATTCTCATTATGTATTGAAATTACAAAAAACAAAGAACATACATATCTTCAAGATTTCGAAGCTCGAAATTTGTATTTATCACATTTTAAAAATAATTTATATTTATTCGATGATATTTTTCTTGACAATTTCATATTCACGATCAAAAATATATATTTACTTTCCAAAAATATTTAATTAAGATGTTTGATTGAAAACATCATCAATTTTTACATTTTTTGATTTTTAAATATAAAAGATTTTTTCATTATTATATATCAAACTATAGTCTATCTTTTTAAAAAAAGTATATTTGGCTTCAACAAATACAAAGTAAGAATGCACTGTTTTACAATCTCAAAAAGAATTCGTGTACTTGAAACAATATAAATGATAGCCCTAGTTACAATAGAGAGAATAATTTGTAGGTAAAAATATATAAATGGTTAAAATTAAAAAATGCAGTATATCAATGAAATAAGAATCATTTTTATCTCAAGAATATAATTTTTTAAATGTAAGTATTGGTTTCATGTAAAATTAATTAATTTTAAGGATATTGCAACAAATTATTCTTTAATTTATTTTTATATGTTTAAAAATATATTACTGTTAAATAAAAAATAATTATTATCGTGTTTACTAATCAAAGAAAGTTTTAAAATTATTTCTCACTGATATATAATAATCAAGATAAAAAATGTAACTTATGATTATTAAAATAGAATCATAAAGGAGTTCAAGGGACATTTATATCTTTTGCAATGCGCGCGCGCGCGCGCGCGCGCGTGTGTGTGTGTGTGTGTGTGCGTGCGCGCGCGTATATGATATTTATATACAGGGTGTACTGTATTTTTTCATTAATATTTCAGAGAGAAAGAAGATAAAATTTTGAACTAAAAGTTCCTTTGTCAATTTTGGCTCAGACTATTATCAAGTTATTAATGATTAATCAATTAAGTAGCACGCAGACGGAATATGCAGGAACATAGTATGGGACTCCTCGCGCTTGCTAAGCATTATCCCAATTAAAATTTATTCTAAT
>NW_017259542.1:301733-314408 GCF_001594045.1 Atta colombica | reverse complement strand
ATATATATAAATTCAAATATATTCAATGTACATTATTAATCAGAATATATTTAATTGAATATTATATATTCATTATATAATATAGCTAATTAATGTTTATTTAATGTTTATATTTAAAATTCATACTGCTCTTGTTTTATGTAAAAAATTAATAATTTTTTATTATCATTTTTATCTGTAATTAATGCATATATAATTGCTTATCTAATGTATTTTTTTCCTTTAATTGATTTCAACTATTTTTTTATATCATGAATTTACATTCATATTTTAATTTAATTATTTCTATCAGAGAAAAGTATTATACTTGCTGCATCTCCTTAAATTACTTAATTTATATTTTCGTTTATATGTCTCAAATTATGTTTAAGTTATATAATATCTACTCGAATCACTTGTTGAATAAATGTCAATTTTGCTTTATTTTAAGAACTCACTTTAATTTAAAAAATATGTTAATATAAAACGTTTGCAAAATTATATCTAGAAGAATTGTAATATCTTGTATAATGTTACATAAATCACAAAATAGATTTAAAAGTTTAAACATTTCATAATTTCAATATTCAGTTCGTTTATACATAACCAATAAGTAATAAAGTACACAAGAGTAACACGGAGACGCCGAGTGGCTCGCCTCTCAGTGTGACTGACTCATGATCTATAGATCCGAATTCGATCCTACTTACGTTCTATACGCGATTTTTTGCGTTCGGCGTTAAAATGTATAGATCAAATGATGACAAACTCTAAGGAATAGAATGCAAACTACCAAATGCAAAAACATAAGCAAGTCTCTGCTCCCCGAAGAGACTCTAAAACTAAATTGATATACATGATACTGTGACTCTCAAAAAGAGGTCAGAAAATCAAATCCAGGGAATATACTAAGAAGCTAAGAAAGTTCTGTATCACATCTGTTATATATCATTGAAAGAAGAATTTACTCATTTGACATTATTGGGGCATTTGGTTGATTTATAACATAAAAGTTACATTCCGTCTTTAAATGATAATAAATTCCATAATGTTAAAAAGGTCAGTTCTTCTTTTTTTTTCTTTTGTTAATTCATTTGAATGTTTCTTTATGATAACGAAAGAAAGGCTTAGACGAAAAGATGAATTTACACATTTGACATCATGGAATCATGTTACCATAAAAGAACGGCTTAGATGGATAACGTCTCGTTGTTATTAATAATTATATTTCAAAGTATTGTCTATAGACATTATATAAGAATAAGAGGAACACTTATCATTGAGGCCAATAATATATGTACAAAACTTGTTTTCTAGATGCCAAACTTTTTTTTAGAAATAGAAAAGAGACCGTTTGATCATGTGTTCTTAGTACTTTAAAGAAAAGAAATACAGGACACAAATTACTCAGAGATGCATATTAAGGGTTAAGAATAAGTGTACACTATACTCATTCACAGTTCGACTACAAAGAACAGATCTTACAGTAATTTAGATTTCTGAGATATGTTGGATGCAGCAAAGAGCATACCCATTCGGTCCCACAAGGCCATATCGTCTACCCTGCGCTATAAGCAAGCTGGCGTTGGTGAAGAGCTCCTTGCCCTTAGCCGCTATGCTAAAGTTCTCCACCTTAATGTCGACCGCATTATCCAATTGCTGATTACCGCGTTGCTGTGTCTGACTCTGCGAGATAGTAAAGTTAGACTCTAGCTCGCTGTGACCTTGCCCACCTGCTTTCGTCAGCATCTCCATCGTCCGCTCGTACTCTTGCTGCTTCTTCAGCTTCTTTTTCTCCTTGTGCGTAAGCTTCTTGGTCGGAGTCTCCTCTTCGATCTCCACGTCCGCGAGTTTTGTCGCGACTTCGTCGGTCGCGATATCATCAGTCGCGACATCGTCGGCCGCTCCATTCTCGATCGCGTCGATCTTCTTGTTCTTACCTCTAGTTTTGCTCGACATCGCTTACGCGATCGTCCGATCTCCTCCGCGGCTCGTACGATTGCCAGCTGCTCGCACGCCTTAACCTAACCTTACTTTTTCCGCGTGCGCAGCACATCTAGCGACAGCAAAGAGGGCAAGATGAGAGTGAGAATAAGAAAAGATGGCTCTGTTGAGATGTGACGTCATCATACATGAAAACGCAACATTAATTTTCAATGTTGCCAACTTCGCTTCTTTTTCTTTCACCGACAATCAAGTAAGCCAGGCCTATTTTCGAACACAAGTGATGTCCACAGCTGATTCTGAAAATTGTGTTTTTTACGGTGTTATTTTCGATGACAATAATGTCAGACAGCCGTGACATTTCGTGATTAAGTGTCACCGGCTTGTCGCATAGAACCGAAGGTTCTCGAAGATGATTTAACTAATCCCGTCCTTTTTGATGCCCGTCGGATTACAACTTGTGCAGGTGGAATATCCTACGTGTGTCATTTTGTCATTATTTGAGTGTACTTGAGTATCGAAATCGCGAGCACCAAGTGAGTTGCAAATCAAAATGTAATCCTTCTGTGCAAGGCATGTTCTCCAAAGTAGATTTAATACTGTGTCATATATTTTTATATGGCAAGGATAACCTTTTCTTTTGTCAAGGCAAGTTCATTTTATACTTTACACCATTTCGTGCGTCTTGCATATTGCAACAATCAATTACTGCGCATTCGTCTTTGTCATCCTTACACGTATAGTGCCTGTCAAATCATTTAGTGAATTCGATCACTCGTACTACATTGGGTTAATATTCTGTGGATTAACTGCAGAGATATTCCATTTAAATGATTAAGAAATGACAGATTCTTTTCATAACAGTTTCTGCTGGCAATTTGCTGACATGCTTTGCTGGCAGAACAGCTTAATGTATAAAATACATTGTATCTTAATATCGATATTAATTTACCACATTTGGCTCGAATCTGTTTATAAATTGCTAATATATTGGTATTTTATTTATTAGATAAATATTTAGCTTTATTGCTCTGTAAGTTACATCCTGTTAATATTTTGTTTAGTTATATATTTAGAATCGTACATGTTTATTCATTTTTATAATGATTATACTTAATATGTAAATACAGAATAAGAATTAAATAACTGCAGTTATAGTTAAATATATAAATAAATATTTATTTTCACTTTTTAAGTTCCCATTCTGTTCCTTTTCAAATTATTATAAGTATTGTAAATGGCTGCATTCAGTAGAAAAAGCAACTTTGCAACTGTAAAATTCTTGAATATGATTGGTTTAGACATTTAGATCCAGTGAGGAACTAAGAGCAAGACCAATCATATTAAAGAATTTTACAATAGTTGTAAAATTGCTTTTTTTGCTGAACGCAGCCATTATTATTTTAATGTGGAACGCGTTATGGATTGATCTGCAATCTATCTTTGGATATTTTAGAAATAGAAATAAAAAATAATGAAGTATATTAATTACTAAATTAATTACTAAATTAGCAATATTAATTACTAAATTAGGTTTAGAAATACCTTTCGTAGCTTCGCTCATGATTACAGAGTGCTGAGCATGGCGCGGGAAAATACAAATAAGTTAACAAGAGAAGATTTTGATGCTGGTCCATGCAGCTTTGATGAAATCGAGCCAGGCTTGTTCCTGGGTAATCTCACGGCTGCTACAGATGTCGACTGGCTGAAAGAAGCTGGAATAACTCATATACTAACAATAGATTCATGTCCGTTGCCAAGAAAGATCCAGGAGCGTCTCCCGAATTTAATCATAAAGTATATACAAGTGACGGATATGCCGCGAGAAGATCTGCTAACACACTTTGAAGACTCCTATGATTTCATCGATCGTGCCCTTGACTCTGATGGCAGGGTATTGGTGCACTGTTACTTCGGCGTGTCGCGATCAGCTACCGTAGTGATCGCGTATATCATGAAGAAGCACGAGTTGAGTTTCGCGGATACGCTCCAAGTGATAAAATCAAAGCGTCGCTTTGTCGCGCCAAACCCTGGCTTTGTGGCGCAGTTGCGACTCTACGAGGATATGAGCTATGGCGTCGACAGTACTAATGTGCAGTTCAAAATGTATCGATTGCAGATCGCCGCCGACAAGGTGCGCAAGGCTCGCATTCTTCCCCAGAGCTGCGTCGACTTGGTAAAGCCTGATCCCGCGCTGACAACCGTGCGTCCCGAGCCGTCGGTTTATCGTTGTAAGAAGTGCCGTCGCATCGTAGCGAGCGCCAGCAACATTTTACCTCATGCGCCACGCGAGAAGCAGATCTGGCGGCATATCAGTGCCAAAAGCACCTCCAAGGACGGCGAGAGCTGTGACAAATTGATCCAGAGAAGAGACGAGTCGGCGCGAGTCGAGTTCTGCGACAAGATTTATTTTGTAGAACCGTTGGCCTGGATGCCCGATATTACACACAACGTTGAGGGTAAATTAAATTGTCCTAAATGTAATACAAAACTTGGTTCGTACAGCTGGATCGCCGGCAGTCAATGTCCCTGCGGTAGTAAGATTGCACCAGCTTTTTATTTGGTGCCATCCAAGCTCGACTGGAGCAATGTTGTGCAGAATGTCCAAGTAACAGTATAGTATTAAGGAATAAAAATATGTTGAAAATACCAAAGCAATTAACTTTGGATGAATTTATGGGGATGGAATATTGAATTTTGTATTCGATGATAAAATTTTCCAAAGGTTTTAAAGTTCTTGATGTGCTAAGGCAATACAAATCAAGAAAAATAACGTAAAGAAATAAGCGTTGAGTACTTTTTAGACGCTATAATGTTTTGGATGCCTCATAGGCATCCTTTTGATGTTTTTTGAATGTTTGTCTTGTTAAATTATAATATCACATTATGGTCCAAGATGATTGATGTAGATATTGATATTTATAACCTTCGGCAGATAATATACATCTTTTTAAGCTGTTAGATTTTTTTAAGTCTCAGTTATTCTATATAAAATATCATTCAATGTAAAATTTAAAAAATCCATTAAAAGAAGAATTTTAATCATATCACTTTATGAATATGAGGTCTTGCATTATTTACCTTTAATTATACCAGCATTTTGTGCTAGAGATTTAAAAAAGCTTCATAATATCTGCTGAGGGTTGAGAATAATGCATTTTAAGAATGAGATAAAATACGGATACGATCAATATGTACGCCGATTGACTATATTCTAATCCTGTGCCAATATATTTCGATATGTGTACATATATACATGTATTTGTTACATATATCTATATGTTGTGTACTTTTCTGATTATATATAAATATGTATATATCAGTGAGAAAACATACTCAAAGATGTTCTCCGATCTCAATGTTTTTATTGCACACGATGTTGTCTTTATCTATACCGTCTACATATATCTATGTAAGGCCGTAATTTCGTGTAGAATATCGTTTTCTGTATTCTGTATTTAAAATATTACGATATTCTAATATACTTCCTCATATAACTTAATATGTTACTCTATCGACGGGAAAAAGAAGCGCTATAACTTATTTACTCGTTACCCTGTATGTTCAAAACTTACAGCTTAAACTTGATCTAATTAGTTAATCATTATCATTAGTTATAAGGCACACGATCAACGTTGGACTTTTACCTGCGATAATCCTTAAAAAAATCAGAATCCCTCTTTGCACATAAACCCTAGGGATGCCAGATTCTGCGAGATCATCTTAAATCGACTATCGAATGAAATATATTCTTAACAGTCAAGCTTATCTTTGGTTTGGACGATTCGAATTTTTTAGTCATTTTTATAAGATTTCGATAAATGATTCTTCACGCGTTTGCATCACATCGTTTTTCCAGAATGATATTGGAACAATTCGTCTGTTCCGCAAGAAAAGAAAGTCGTAAAATCATAATAAATAAAATCATAATAAGTATTCCAGTCTTCGTGAATTTATAAATGAAGAGTCATGTTGTGACGAAGAATCTAGAAATAATTCCTAAGAAACAATTCGCGCATGTGTCTTATGTAAGTCTTATAACTTCGAGAAGAAAGAACATTTTTTTTTATACATGAAAATAACGATTTTGTTGAAGTATCTAAAAATTTAACTAGATAGATCTGAAAATAATTTTGTCAAAATAATTATGTAAAACGTTCAAGCGTTGATGGCAATGCTACAAAAAGTTTTAACATTCTAGCAACTAGTTTGAACATCCTACATAATTATTTTGATGATCCAAGAAAATGATTTTCGTATCTAACTGAATTTTTAAATATTTCAACAAAACCATTCTTTCCGTGTACATATATTTTTTCTTCGAAAAATATCACTCTTTTATAATTTAAGGCTCCTAAGTAGTCACTACAGCCATATTAAATCATGACATCAGAAGTGAGAAATGATACGTTATGCCTCAGTAAATAATCATAAAAAGTGATAAAAGGCACATGTAAATAAAACTAAGCAGCATACGCGTTGAATAAAAACACTATATGTGCCTTTTATCACTTTTTACGATTATTTATTGACTATTAGGGGGGATAGTTTTTCATTTTTACAAATGTTTTAAAGCAATCTCATCATTTTGTCAATTGTCTCTATAATTTTCAAATTGTCTCTATAAATGGCACGTAATAAAAATTAACGTGTCATCTCTCGCTTTTGACGTTACGATTCAATATGGCTGTGATGACTACTCAAGAGCCTTAAGTCTGATTTCGGAAGCTTAAATTCTCTCGATCTAAATTACATATTCAGAGGTCTAGTGTTACATTCTCGTTTTGAAGATTCGATTTCTGGGGGACAATGTCACATACTCGCGTGCATTGCTGGATATGTCGAGCTGTAGGGATGCGCTCGCAGCCTCAGGGCGCTCAGGCTGTTGACGGCGGTTCCGTCGAGGGTGCCGTGGTGCATGTCAGCCTGATGATGATGGTACGGCGGCAAGCTCATGTTCGCCAGGCCGCCGTTTGCAGCGAAGCCATGACAACCGGCGGTCGCGGCGGTTTGCACCGCGTAATGCTGCGGCGTCGTTCGCCAATAATCGCCGTAAGAATACTGCGCTGTTACTTGGGTGGTAGCAGTTGCGCCCTGTGACGATTCCGCGTTAGTCTCCGCCGGATGCTGCGGAGGATGCGACACCCGGATAGGACGTAGCGGTAGCGCGGTCTCTATTTCCCTGCCCGCGGAGACACCTCGGCTCATCGCCGAGCTCCGCTCGTTTCGCCGAAATTTTGCCCGCCTGTTCTGGAACCACACCTATACAAAAAGGACAACGATAGTGCTTTACTGTGTTTTTATTTCTGTTGTCAATTTTTAAAGAGTGAAATCCTTTGGTATTGAAAGAAATGGAAAATGTTAAATGATTCTCTGCACACGAAATAAATGATTGCATTTTTATAATTAATCAGGATAACAAATGATTTAAAAAATCAGGTATTTGCTATATTTGCTATTTCTAAAAAATGTGCTATTTTTTAAATTTTATTCACTTTCGTTTACTAAGGTTTATTTTTAGAAACAACAGATATTTTGTTTTTTTTTTTTATCTATTATCCTGCATATTGGTCGCGCATATTCTTAACAAAATATGAACCAAAGTGTTAAGAATAATATTGCGATTTTATTGCTATGAAAGACAGATATTTGCGCGACAATAAAAAATAATTTTTAAAAATAAACTATAGAAAAAAATGAATGCGCAGTTATTGTCACAAATATATCTAATGCAGCTAATTATAAGTAAATTTATAAGTAAATTTAATTGACTCAAAGGATTAACACTTTTTAGTTGTGCATGCGTGCTTTAGCATTTCTTTAGGATAGTTTACTCATTTGCAGATCTTAATTTTAATCATTTATGTGTATATTTATTAATTTAGCTCCACTGATTAGCGCTTCATTAAATTTCTTATGATCTCTCAAACGAGTATCCGTCTCTCAAATGAATTCTATGAATTGAAGTCTTAGAGTATAACTCAAATAAATCCGACTCAAAGGGCCATGCCGTCTTTTAGGAATATCTTCGAAGAAAATCTAATGGATCCGACATGTCCAACTATCACAAATGCTCCTCATCCGGCATCACTCACGAGAAAGACCAAGCCATACCATAAGACAAATAAATACGATTTGAAGAATATGCTCTTCGTCAGAGAATCACCTCTTTTCACGAAAAACCTTCATTAGAAATACTTGATCTACTTTCTCACGTTATTGACGCTTCTCATCTTACGTTATTCCAAAAATCTCGCGTCTTCGACCGGGTTCGATGGAGACGCGGAGGGAAACAGGGGAACGGAAGGACGCGGCGCGCCGACCGAAGACGGGACAGCGTGACGGCTCCTGGCAGGCGTACCGACGACGCAGACAGACGCGTATACGCGGCATGGACCGCTGACGACGGCGACGACGACGCGAACACGTGCTCGACGCACGACGCCGAAGCGCGCAGATGCTGGAACGTGCGTCGCCGTCCGGCTAATCATAGCTCTCTATCTTTCTCTCTCTTCCTCTCTCTCTCTCTCTCTCTCTCTCTCTCTCTCTCTCTTTCTCTCTCTGCTCTGACAACCTGTCTCCTCCGATTTTCTGCCTAGCTGTCCGCGACCTCCACCTTCCGCCGCCGGCCTCCTCCTCCACCTCCTCCTTCATCTTTCTTCCCCCCGTGTTACTGACAACGCGTTGCGTTCGGTACAAGAGCCTAACACATGTGCACGTCGTGATACTTTCTCGGACAGCTAGTCTTCTCGGTTACCGAGTGGAAGACAGCTTCAAAGAGCGGTCCGCTCGTTCTGTGGGTCGGTTGCTGGGTTGGTTGGCTAGCGGTTGATGAGCGTCTCGAAACGGCGGTTTATCGTTCCGCCACGTTCCATCATCCTAGTATAGGGTGAACGAGATCGAACATCATTGAGAATGATGCCCTTTCGATGTATCCCAATATGACTTTCTGTTTATTTAATACTAATATTTTTTAGATTTCTATAATTTAATTATATATAAAGTTAGCAATACGACTATGGCATAAATGTGTTTATTAATCTAAATTGCAAATCTATTGCATAGAAAAAGGTGACGATGCATCAAATATTTGTCGGACCATTTGAGGAAATAATTCCCTAATTGCTTCAATTCGCATCAAAACATTTTCGTTATTCATAAGCTTCATAAGTTGATATAATCGCTAAAAAGATCGCAATCCTCAAATAAAATGTTCATTGTACGACTCATTCTACATTTTGGAAAATAGAAATATTAAAATAAAATAAAATGGAGCAAAATTTTTTATTATATTTTAAATGTAAAAAGTAAGATAATAAATCTAAGAGAAATTAAATGAATGATTTTCTTATAAATATCTAAACAAATTATCTAAACAAATTTGATATTTGTTGAAAATTTATGAAGAAATTTATTTAAAGAAAATATTTATGTTTGCATTTATCCCGAGCTACTGTTGGATCTATTGGAAGATAGAATAGATTGCATTACCTGCACTCTAGCCTCCGACAAAGACACCCTGGTCGCCAGTTCTTCACGGACGAAGGCATCCGGATAGTGCGTCTTCTCGAAGACTCTTTCCAACGCGGCCAACTGTTGCGCCGAGAAGGTAGTCCTGCTTCTCCTGGGTCTTCTGTTCCCAGTAATAGAAGAGGTCTCGCTGCAATCTGCGAAACATAGTAATCAGCAATTATCAGTGACATTTCGTTTCTCAGCTTTTGAAATAATTGTAAATTCCTTTTTTTTCTTTCTGATAAAATTACGCATTTTTCTATTAAATATTTTTAAGTATTTAATAGAAAAATGCATAAATAATTTTAAGTATTTATTTATACTTTCTTTAACGTACTATTATAACATGTATATTCGTATTCTTCGTATTCTTCTGGCGGAGCAACATACGCGCGCGAAAAATATATAAATATCGAAATATATATTTCTAGCAGAGTTGGGTAAGTTAATGTTTTTTTTAACTGGATAAAGTTAATAGCTTTACAAATTTAATAAAGTTAAGTTGAAGAAATAAAAAATTAACTTAACGTGAGTTAAGTCAATTAAATTAAGTTGAAAAAAAAAGTAAATTTTGAAAAAAATTATTTTTTAGATCAAAATGTCCTAATTTTTCTTAAAATGAGATTAAATAACTATATAGATTATTAAGTAAATTAAATTTTAAATTTTTTTTTTATTCATATGTGATATAAATATATAATACATAACGATATAACTATATAAATTATATAACTTTAAAAAAACAGCCAGCACATAGAGAAGATAGAATAATCAGTGATTACTTTTTAATAAGTCTTAAGCCATAAGAAATTAACTAATTACAATCGAATGCGAGAAGAATATTTTACTGTAATTAGTCAATTTCTTATGACTTAAGACTTAAAATACCTATTGTAGATCCGGACTAAGGCTTATGGCATAACCGCATAAACTAATCAGAGGACTGTATTAGCATCTTAAGAAATTACTTAAAATGGTCTTAAAATATGAATAGATTATGAATATACGCCCTTAGTCTTATTATATCTTATTATTTTTCTAAGATATTTAAAAGAGATAAAAAATTTTTTAACTTAAAAAAAAAGTTAAAAAGTTAACGTTTTAAAAGTACTTAGTTAAGTTAAAATTTAATGCATTTAAAATTAATTAAGTTAAGATAATTAACTAAGTTAAGTTAAAAAAGTTATTAACTTTTTAACTTCTTTTTTTAACTTTTAACTAGTTACTATCCTGATTTCTAGTATAATTGAAATATCGCAGAATATTATCTTATTTAGAATCATATTTTCGCGCGTAAAAACGTTGCTGCGAGAAGAATGCGAAATTATTTTTCTCGATGGTCTCTATCGCAACAGTGAAACGTGCGGTTTCGAAGATGCCGCTTGCGATATCGGCGGCCTATACCAAAAAAAGGAAAAAGAGAAAAAAAGAAACGCACGCGCGCGGGTCGACTAACAGCCGCAGCCATTCTTTGAATGACTCCACTATACTTGGGCATTCATCAAAGCGGTATAATGCGAGCAGCATGACTGGAAATGCGCGATTTCGATGAAATCAAGTGCGTCGTAAACCGCGGATTACATGCGAAGGGACGTGATTAAATCACACGCAATAAGAACTGCGTTCGCATGCTAGTGTAATGCCATTTTCCGTATTCCATAAAATTCCCTTCAAATAAATTGTCATAATATACATATATACATACATTTACAATTCAAAGTTATAATTATAACTGAAATTTTAGTTACAAAACAATAACATCGAGTAATTGTGTTAATATGAATAATTAGGGATGAAAATAATATAACAATTTGCAGTTTCTTACTCGCAAATTAGTATCAGGAAGCTTTCATTAAAACTTCGTTAAACTTTATTACATGCTTAATTAATAATAATTAAATATTTGTGTTATGCAAATATCAATTTTTTGAATATCAATTTTAAATATCAATTTTTCATATCGATTTTTTACTTATTATTGTTACTCTCCATTTATATAATTTGAACTTTTTTTTTGGCACAAGCAAAATTTTTCCGAAATAAAGAAGGGATTCAATTTCCCTTCCTAAAATCGAGAAAATTATTTGATAACATAGATGTTAGAGATGATAGAGATGTTGAAGAATAACTCTAAATTATTCTACAATTTTTGAAAACCTAGAACAGTTGGACTCGACAAAAAGATCCAGATTGCAAACGGAAGGAGTAAAAATGTGATTGAAAAACGGAGAATTAATAACAGTCAGATAATTAATAACATGTTCATAATGTAAATACAAAATACTAGTTTTAATATTCCTTACCTAAAGAGTGCGTCGGCGTGGATAGCAAGCGTGAGACCGTAAAATCCTGTGGAGTGTGCGAATTAGCTAATTGTGACATTATCACGCTATTGTTCGCGCCTTGTTCCGCATCCGTCGCAGCTAACATTTTTTTCACGCACTTTCCCTCACGTCGGCATGACAATCAATACGAACCCATTACCAAGTTCTCCGCTTTTCTCGCGGAGTCTTCAATTTTTTAACACATCCTTCGTTTTCCGCGTATTTATATCATCGGCCGCGACGACGCGAACATCGTCTCAATTTCGCGAGATGAAGATCTCACCTGTGAGGAAGAATGAAATTTCTATACAATTAGATTTTAATTAACAAAAAGTTATATTTTTACTATTGTCATTTTATTATTAGCATTGAATTGTATTACATTATTCAAATACGATGTAATCCGTCTCGAAACGAAGCCGCGACTAAACTTGCGGTTTAATTTCATGCGACATGATTATTCAGCCGAGATCTCAAAATATCAGCCAGAAATTTAATATTAGCGAGGCTCGGAATTGTAGTGGAAATTCAAAATACGAGAAGATAATCTGGACGAGCCAATACGCAAATACGTATAAGATGCGTATGAGATGAATTCGAGATGTATGTCAAGATGTATCAAGATACGTGTTTGTATTGTTCTAGATTTTGAATAATATTTAAGTAAAATATAGTTTACAATGTAAATATTGCGAGAAATGTAAATATTGTATGTCCACGTGCTAGTGTTCTAGCACGATGTCAAACAAATTTTCAATGTATAGTAATAAAACTAAAGGGAAACTCTTGGGACACCATACGAGGAACCTTTTTATATAAAAAGCAGTAATATTTTTCCATGTAATTTTAATCTCTGTCTGTTTATACATTATGCATGCCTGTATTTATTTATAAAATAGAGTAAAGGGAAGAAAAG
>NW_017259542.1:300168-301633 GCF_001594045.1 Atta colombica | reverse complement strand
TTTCATGCGTTATAATAATATAATATTATATATTATTAATATATTATTATTGATAATAATAAAATAATAATTTATAATACGTTATCATAACATAACCGACATAATTAGCCGATTATATTTAGAAAGTCAATATCAATTGTAAGAGAGTTGATAATAATTTCTTCTTCTCTTTTATTTCTAGCGAATCAATTTGCAGAATTTGTAATCTTTTTCCATTTAAAGTGCTATTTATAAAATGTGACATCAAAAATTATAGCGATCGACGTTATGAATTATGGTCATATTTTTACTGTAACATTATTTGCAGAATTGGCTTGGCTATATAACATGTATTCTCGTCACACATTTAACATTAAATCGGATAATGCTATTTATCTCATGACCCTGAACGCAATCTTCGTATCGGGCGATTAAAATTTGGAATTGGACGTCCGCATTTAGCACTAAGAGTGGCGCTAAATAAAGTTGTGACGTATTAGAATCTAGGTCTATTCGTAATTTAAACGAAATAGACAGGCAGCAAGATGATAATAGTTCAATGCAAAGCAGTTATTCAAAAATTAATTTTTTGAAGCGTAAAAATTAAGTTTTAACTTTTAAGCTGTAAGAAATTGATCAATCATAGTCGATTATTTTCTTCACATTTGATTTATGGTCAATTTCTGATTTGAAATTTTTAAGTCTTAAAATGTCATTATAGACGCCGTTTAAAAGGTTTCATCGATTTAATGTATGCGATCGTTAAAAGATGATTATTTACGATACGGTATGCGAATGAAACCAGCACGTTTATGCGTAATTTGTCTCGGGAAATGTTAATTAAAGCATTTTCGAGCTCGAGCGTGACGGTGCAATTAGGGCCACGTGCCAGCGACTGCAAAGTGTTCGCAGACTGTTCGAAAACTCGTTCATACTTCAACCGTATATAAATAATTCTCTCTTAGTATGTCTGTCTTGCAAAATTTAACCGATTCAAATATATTGACGCAAATACTGTTGACAAAGTACAATAATTTAATATCGTTTTCGCGATGAAATATGTTCTTGGCAATTTAAGCATCTTCCACAATGTGAAATTATGATTGAAAATATGTATATAGACATTGAAAAGTTGCGAGTAAACATATTTGAAGAGAACGCTTTTAATTTAATTATTTTATTTGAAGTATAAAACAAAAGTAAGTATAATGAAAAAAGATTAACACCTTTACAGTTTTTTTAATAAAATAATCCGATGAGAGAAATAATCAACAAAATGTTTATAATAGAAAAGAATAAAATTTCCAGTATCATTATTAATACAAATTAATTTTATATACGTGTACAGTTTTTTATTCATAAAGTTTATAATAAATTATCATTTTATTAATTAATTGCAGTCGATCGTTTTAAGATCATTTCTAAAATCTCAAACTCAAGAATACGGGATAGAATATGAATTATCTCCTTGTAAATTATATTTGTC
>NW_017259542.1:286987-300068 GCF_001594045.1 Atta colombica | reverse complement strand
TCCGTCAATCCGGTTAATTTCCGATTCATTATATCTGCCTGATTATATTCAAGTGAAATTCGTCTGGTTTTCTTGCTGTGGATATTGGACATTGCTAATTCCGATATTTACAAGCATAATTAGGAGATTAAAATCCGCATACGCATTTCGAGTCAATTACGATTCTTCGGAAGCTTCTGATTCTCATATTCGTGTAGCCCTGTATTTTTTCATTGCCTAAATAATAATTAGAGCAGTGATTTTTCTGACTGGAGAAATTTCTGGTTGTCCCGACTATCATTTATTAATCTTTGGACTCTTTCCTAAATTGACAAAAAAATTGATCCTTTTTTCTTGTCATTTTTCCTACCTTACATCGTTGATCGAATAAAATTAAATATATTATACACGTGGTGATATATGTATATGTCACAGTCAAAGTATTAAATTCAGTAAATGTGTACATTAATATGTAAATGTGTACTTACTAGTCAATGTATACATTTACATATAGTAAACACTTTGGTGAACATATATAAATATTAAATATGATATTTATAATTATATATAAGTAATATTATTACACTTATACGAAATATTATAAATGTATATATGTACAAATGAATTTTTCTCGAATAATAATGAACTTCTGATAAATTTTAGTATTTGAATTTTATGCTAGACCACCAATGGCCTAGCTGAGGTGATTCTTATCGAGTGTCGATTAAACTTATTAACCTTTAAACTACGGTACCCGCCAATTGGCATTTTATAGCGTGACGACGATCATAATTTGACCTCATGCTTTAATCATGGCTTACTGATATGTTATTCTAGATATTTTTTGTTCTTCTTCATTCGTTAATTCTTATGTCAATATTACAATATTAATAAAATCGAATAAATAAATTAATAAAAATTTCGAAAGAATAATTATATCCTATAAAAATAACTTTCAATCAACATAATTTTACTCTTGCAACTTCCTTTGAGCTTTGATCAAGTTTGTTAGTATCTTATGCCTGTTAACTTCAATCATAAAGTTTCGTGATATACCTGGTACTCGCCAACTATCTCACTTTCGCTCACACTCTTTTACCAACTTCCGTTGGACCAACTTTTATCTCATAAAATAAAAGTTTTCTATTCACTTCTGAACTTAAAGGATCAATACACGTCCGTCGCAGATTTTAATTTGCATTAACACGCTATGACTGCGGAGTCTATAATTTTTTTCCACGTCGTGTTACAACGCGTCAATCGAAGTCTCGTGAGTCTCGTCTGATCGCAGGAACGCGCTCGAAAACGAAGGCGTCATTTTGCTCTCGAGCAGCCGAGATGCTAACTGACTTGGCCGAGTTAAGACGTACTTAAAGGTCCTCATCGGTTCTCTATCTTTCTCTTCTTCTCTCGTTCTTTCGCGTTCTCCTCGATCTTCTCTTGGCTCATGCTGTGTCGCTCGTCGCCGACGAGCGGAGGGAAATAGAGCGTTTTAAGAGTAGGTGGAGATTTCTGTCGCAAGCTCCACCTTCATTAGAAGCTCATTGGTTTCTAAATGGCTACCGAGAGTCTTAGAGGCGGAAGGACGTATGTGTACGCGCTGTTATTAAGATGCGCCGCAACGCACAGAATACGGTGAAGTAATCGATTTATTTTTGTCACTCTAATGCAATATGTTCCCGGCATTTGTATAATTGAATAAAACGCAAAAGAGTTTCTTAAAAAAAAAATTACGAAATGTCATTTTTGTATGACTAATGTCCATTTCTACCAATATAGATTAACTTTAACCTTGATTCAATTTATTCTTCATCTTTTTCTAGTCCCAAGATTAGAAAAAGATGAAGAATAAATTGAACTGAAAGGTTAAAATTAATTTACATTGGTAGAAACGGGCATAATTCTATCAAAATTAATTCTATCAAAAATATTATGATCTAATAATATTTAAAATGATTTATACAAGAGATTAATAATTTAATATTTTTGTATGATTTCTCTCGCGATTAGTCTTCTTAACTATGTCATTTATAATTTAATATAAAATAGAGTTTGTTACGGTATCTTAGAAAGTTAATTATTATTAATTGAACGGAAATTTGAATAGAGCAGATAATAAAAGAACGAATAAATTTCATCGTATCGTTATGTGTTAATGATATTAACGTGTTAGCGATGATGTATAGGCGCCGGCGTTCTCGTGGTTTCAGCTTTCAAGGATATGTTCCAGTAGTAATTTTTATAAACCAGAACACAGGTCTTCTTCATCATCTTCTTCCTCTTCATCCTTCTCCTCGCATCGGCGGTTGATATCTCGTTACACAGGGGTGTCATGTATCCTTCACAATGTTCGATATACAGAGTCGGGCCATTCAAAATGATCCGGAAAGAATAATCGCAGAGGATCTTGTTATTCATTTTTCTTGTTAGCTTTTCTGTCCCCAACATAACATTTTGACAAAAGATGTTCCAATTAAAAAGATTAATGATCTTCTATAACGTATTTTTAATAAGAATATTATTCATCACTATAGAAAGAAATAATTATTTGTAATAATATTATTGCTTTGTATTAAAAAAATTTTTTTTTATAACAGATTAAAACAACCAGAAATTTTCCATTCAATGTTACGAATTTCTTTGGTAATTTTTTAATTTTTGATTTATAATTTCATTAATTTTATAATATAATTTCATTAATTTTAACGATTCCTTAACATTTGCAAACAGATTTTATGTTAATACTTCCAAACAATTATGATTTATTGATATGTTGAAATACGAACGTCAGATTTGAAAGGGGCGCAATTATTTTTTTCTAAAATCTTAGTCTTTTTGCTACAGTAATACTACACAAAAACTTCAGTTTTTTATGACATTTTAGTAGAGTCAATAAAGCAGTATCTTATACTTTTTCTATAAGAAACCGGGACGGGAAGGCGCGCGTGATTAATATTGAGACCATGGCGATTTATATAAATATTAGAGTCGCGAGAATGTATGTGCCTTTTGGACATACTAGGAAAAAAATATGAAATCTTGAATTGTAAAATGGATAAAGGTCGTTTTTGATCCCTTATAATCCATCATTACACCCCAGACATTGTTTGCTTGATCGGCTGCTCTCCCCCCCAATGTAAGATCGAATATCAAATAATACGAGCCCTGAGAAATTTCTTTCCCTCTTTTCGATGATTAATACGACAACTCTGGAACGATTTTTCAAAAGCATAATGCCGCGAGTTGAGATTGTTGAGGTGAGATTGCGTCAGCGGAAGAAACTTTAACAGCACAGTAAAAATATTTTTAGGATCTTCTAGTGTAGTGTTTTGAAATCTTCTTTTCCCAGGAGCGAAACATTTTTAAATAGAAACAATATTAAATAGATATTCATGTATACTGGGTGATAAAAAGGTTTATTAAAAGTGATTATTTTGAATGTTAATTACTATTTTTGATATTTAATAAGATATAACTAGCAATTCAAAGTTTTTTTTTTTGTAAATATTCATCACTAACAATTTGATAAACACAAAACTTTTTTACATAAACTTTTTTGTCACCCTTATGTATACACAACTTTAATTAATTTGCATTTCAAAACTTTTATATCCTTTTCTCAGTAATTGATGAAGCTCACACGATTATTGCGTTTAGTGATACGAGGGAAAGATAAACTCAGAAAATAATCCTGTGCAATTTTCACGTGAAATTAACGCCTTCGTTTATAAAATTAGAATGCACAAACACAATTCCGTCGGTGTAGAAAGAAATCGCGCATAGCAAATTACTCGTTTTACCATTACCGTCGTTCATGACATTTTCATCGCGGCATCAGAATGTAGAAGAAATAGAATGGAGAAAAGAAATAGTAATTTTATGACGCGAAACGGTCGAAGTGCATTAAAAGCCGGACGACTGAGTGCCGACAGCTGATCGCGCTGTACGGAGAACGCTGCAAAGTTATATTCCTCTCCACATTAATGTACGAAAGAAGAGTGACGATAGTTTGAATGCCAAGTGTAATGCTATGGAACAGCGCTGGAATTATTTAATATATTCAAAATTAAATTAAATTCTTTCTTTAAAAAATTTTTATCAGATTTTGATAAAATAAGTAATTAGATTTTACATTTTGCGTAAATTGTAGCAAAATTCATTTCAACAAAAATTTAACATACACATTGTTTGAAAATATATCATATAATATAATTAATAAATTAATTATATAAATATAATATTTATTGCGAGAAAATTGACCCATTCAAGTTTGAATCGTTTTTCAGAATGTGTGATTTCGGAGTTATTCTGTGTAGATACTTCAGGAAGTAAAACAATGTTATTGGCACGCGTGGACACACGAAACAATTGAAATATCCCACGATTTTACATGCAAAGCTTTTGCGATCCAAAATCATTCTCGCTGTTTGGTTCAATAAAATGTCCGCCGACCACTTTTGGGAGCTGTTTAAAGTCAAATTATTTTGGCAATAATAAACAGCGAGAATCCACGCGATGTCATACAGGTCGATTCCGCGACAATTAATGAACACTTAACGCCACCATCACTTAGAATAATCACGTCGTTCGCTTCCGCCGCGAGACTCGTCGGATTCATAATTTCCTGCTAAGATAGCAATATAATTATAATCGTCTATTTTTCGCAGGAAACGCAAATAATCTAGATTGAAAACAGCATTTTATTATACAGAATGATTTTCTGAGATTAAGAAGTTTCAATGAATTTGAAGCTTGCATTCGCAAACATCACTTTATAGATTACTCAGATCTAATCATTGGCACAATTACAATTGATTATTCATTCATTTGTCGCAAAATGCAATTATAAACTGAAGTCGAAAATAACATCATAAACAAATTACACTAATCGTCAATTTGAAAAATAATGTTAATAAGCATCTTAAAACATTGCCAAGAATTTATTGTAAAAAGGTTTCACCTCCAGGATTTGAACTTGAAACTGTCGACTTTTTGGGACGGGCGTCTAAAGATGGAATTTACGATTGCTTAATTTTTTGAATAATAAGTATACATGCATATATGCACACATACTTGTTTTGATGCATACAGTTTAACGTTTGACAAATAATTACGAAATTAGCAATTATTTCTTTTAATTGGTGCATACAAGGAAATAAACTGAAGTAATAAACTAAAGAAATTATAAACATAAAAATCATGTATAAGCAACATGCAGCATTCAATGCATGAACGAATTCTATATATTAGAGCAGGTATGACTGCATGCTATCATTCAAAAAATCAAGCATTATGTGATTCCATTTTTACCAATGTGATCATCGAGGCAGACGGAGATATTTATCGCAATAATTAATAACTGGTTAAAATAATCTCTTTGCATTTTCTTTCGCATCTGGATTTCAAGACTACTCAGAAGTATTGATATTCCGTTAAAAAATATGAAAGCGCGTATCTTCCTTCATCTCATCTCTGTTAAGATCTCTAAGATTCACAGTGCGAAATCTCTCAAGCCTCTTCCCGATTCTTCGTGCTGAATCTCCCCGTTTCAGTATTCGGGATATCGTTTTGTTTTCTTAAAAACGAAAGAGAAGAGATATAAGCTCGCAAGCTCTTGCCGTTCCAGCAGCGACGAGACGGACGGGCGCGCCGCGACGCCGTGACACGTACACGTCGCATGTCGTCCGCCGGAAAATTATTAGGCGGGCCTGGAACGTTTTCTCGTGGACCGTGTCGTTCCGTGCGATGACGTCCGTCGTCGTTGTCGCCGTCCGGCACTTTTGTTCTCCTGCAGTCGCTACTTCTTGTTGCCTTCTTTCTCTCTTTCTCTTTCTGTCTCGTTTCTTAGCGAGTCACGCGATCAAGGAACTCGAAATCCCCTGAAAATCTCATCGTTCAGTGGCACCTTCTGAGTCAGGACACAAAAATATAAACAGGACATAGTGAAACCTGTAATAAATCTGTCACAACGTTCGTGAAAAGTGGACGGATTAGAAGATTTGATATAGGATTCCATTCTGTGAAGACGAATTTATTATCTCTGATAAGCACATTAAAATTTATTTCAGGCAAGCTTCGTTAAAAAAATTAAACCTTTATAAGGTAGCTTAAATATATAAACAAGTTAAAAAAAAAGAGCATTCAACCACAATGCAGGATTTTGTTGGCGAATGTTATTTATTTAAAATTCTGACGTTAAAAAAATATATAAACCTAAAACGAACTACTAATGATGATCAAAACTTGAGCGAAATGTTTAGGTCTACATATTTTTTCAACAATAACCTCCTGCATTGTGGCTGGATACTTTTTTTTTAAATTGTTTTGCTATAAATCTAGTTGTTTCTTAATTTCATACCAAAATTTATAAAATTGCTATAATTGATGTCAATGTTATGAAAGCATTTTAAATATTCCTATAAGAATTGACTTTTTAAAATTCTGTAATTTCTCATTTCTCATTTCATCTCGAGCAGAATTATTATTCTTATTTTTTCATATAGAAAAATTAGATCAACGATGCGTGCCTATCGAAGAAGAGTTCACGTTTTATTTATAGAAATGAATTCGTTCTTCTCTGTCGTCTATTCTTCTCGCATATTTAATTGCAGAATTTAATTTGCAAATAGCCGTGCCCGGCTATTCGTTTCTTCAATTACTGCGATTTTAAGAGAATTTTGAATTAGAGAAGCCAAGGCAATGGTCCGTAAGAGGTCTCGGAGATCGTGTTGTCGCGAGGCCTGGTGAGTGTTTAACGTTCTGTAACGCAAGGAGGGGTGAAACCGCATCTGCGGTTTTCTTATACATATGTGTATACGAGAACATGACAAACACGTGGAAATGCCATTTAAGGCTATTTTCCATAACATTTCCATACTCTCCGGATGGTCATTTCAACTCCATCGACGACTTTCGATCACCTTGCTCCGTCCGTCAGTAATGCGCAAAGTCTGTTGCGTTTTATTATGGAGCGACTGTTACGAAGCGACTCAATACGCACCGGGTGCATATTATGCCAGGTCAGCTCCTTTTTGTCAAGCAGCAAGTAAATTCAATTCAACGATCCTGGAAATTCTGCATTTATTCGCAATCGTAGAGTTTAAATCAAATATATGTGAACTGCCTATATCAAAGTGTTTACTCTTTTAACAAATTCTTAGCAAGCGTGCAAATTTTTACAAATCTTAGGCCCAGTTGCTTTGAATTAAAGTTACTTTGACTTTAAGCAAGACTTAAAACTCTCTCCGTCTCGTTTTAAAGAAAGATAGAAACAAAGAAAATTTTAAGCCTTGCTTAAAGTAACGTTGGTGCAATCGGATCTTAATGAGCAATTGATTAAAAGTTTTGAGTGTTCTGTCAATTAATTTTATATAACGACTCGACGCGTTCCTTCTATTGCAATAAAGTACGATGACGACACTGAGAAACGTTACAAATCGATAGAGGCTCCAGACAGTCAGTACAATAAGTCATATCGTCGCGAGTCTCTTTTCGAATTTGCCTTTTCTCGCGAGCTCGCGAGGGGAATACCGACGTGTAAATGCACCGTGACGCCTTAAATTTCAGCGAAGAGCGATGAATTCACGGCGTGGAAAGCCGAGGTGACCATTGCGCGACCACCGTGAAGCCATCGTGTTAAGAACGATCAAAAGAATAGGGGGGGCCTGAGAGCGATGATTTTGGCAGATCACTAACGGTCGGTTCTTCGGGTTCTTATGGTTGCAGAAGCACTCTCATTGTAAAAAAATAGGTGACATGAAAACATGAATCTGGTTTGTAAAAATTAATTTGGAAAGAATTTTAATAACTTTTCTAGTATATTACAATTTTTAAAATATACCGCTTAAAAAGTGATGTACGTAATTTTTTGTTAAAACAATGTAATAACTTATTTTTAAGAAATAAAAAACATCGTTATAAAAAGTATTTAAAAAAAGAGAGTGAGAGAAAAAAGGAAGAAAAAGAAATTAAAAAACCAATAAAATCTTTTAATAAATTTTATATATCTAACATAAAAACATTCTTGTATTGTTTATGATTCATATAGAAACAAATAAAATAATTTCAGATTTTTTAACAAATAATAAACAAGAATGCTTTCATACCTATTATTGATGGCTGAATAAAAAGCAATTCGAATCGCTCCAAATCTGATAATGGGGAAGGGAAAGGATTCTATAAGAACTGTTTTAGACGATCGGGGACACCGGTTCCTGAAACGCAAACGAGAGGTCGACTGCAAATGCGGTCATCCACCACCGTGACGCCATCAAATTAAAGCGTCCAAAGAATTCAGTGTAGATCTCATCGCGATTGTAAATCCTCTTCTAAAGAAATCGAACTTGGATCATAAATTCTAAAAAAACTGGATATATTTTCTCCCATCATTCAAAGAAAAGACTATGCAATAACAATTCAAATTGATTTTAATCTGTGCGTATATTTAATAACAATATAATTATAATAATTTTATTACTTTTATTATAAGAATTGATGCGATAAAATTAATATAGTCTACTTCAGATTTGATGATAAAGAATCTTAGAAATCAGCAAAAAATCATATTTTTGATCAATATATAATAAAAGATTAAAATATTTTTTTTAAATTAGGGTTTCGAGATAAACAGAAGCTGGTAAGAGTCACAACAAAATCGAGGACAAAGCCAACAGTTCCGGTTATCGTTCTCGAAGAAAAAGCGAGGAAAACTGAAAAATCTCTTCAGCGAAGGGTGAGAAATAGCGCTCTAACTTTCAGTTCATCCCTCGTTCGGCCAATTATAAGGCTCATACGTCATTCCCGCTAATTAGTGACAAAGAAAACGACGTCTCTCTCTCGAAATGCACAACCGTCGCTTTGAATTTTTTTTTCTTTCCAGCATTTCATTTTTTTCGTATCCACATGAGATGACAGAATGAGAATAATTTTACGTGTCATTCTATGTCCGGTAAATATTCTATCGTCACATGTTTTTCGACAAATCTTTATCCATAGTTTAGCCTACAAAATACACTAAAAAATTACAATGTCATCAATACTAAAAATAAAAAATTTATATTATTAGAAAAATCTTGAATATCGTTAAAGAGATAAACACTTTTTGGCCAAAAAAAAAGTCTAGATATGTGCGTAACATTTTTTTTTTATTAAAAAGTGTATATTTTATAATTGCATTTTAATTTATATATTATCATTTTATGTGCATATATTAAATTTATTTAAAGTACAAGTTTTGTATGATGAAGAAAAAATATAAAACCTTTAAATATTTATTGACATTATTATCAATTTTAAAATTTATAATTTCCATAAAAATCATTTTTATGTAAATTTAGAAAATAATAAAAATTTTTTTATCTTATAATAAAGTGTAGCGAAGAAAAATTTAAGGTAATTATCATAATAAATGATCAGCATTAATGTCTTTTTGTAAATATAAAAAAAAATGATTTATTCTTGCTCTTTATCATGATAACATCGATATCAATATAATAAAATCAATAATACATACATTACGATCGACAAGGAATCATATAATTTTTTAAAGTGTCAAGCAGATAGTATCGACAGCAAAATATTGTACCGGAGCATTGATAGTATCGTGAGGGGTTGTGGAAAAGTTATAACACGTGGCGCAATTTCGTGGCTGGTGTACATTCGAGTAAGTGTACACGCGGGGGTACGTAGCACTTCCCTTTCGATTTAACAGAGCATGAACTCCGTTATACCCGTCGACCACCACCGCCGCCGGCCCCCTTGACCGTAGGGGGCGGCGACGGTGGCCCACACGGTCAGCGGTTAAAAGTAAATTATGCATTCATAGTATTCCGCGTAGTATTGTGCAGTCCATGTAATATATGTCAAGGGTTGTGACCACTTCGGTACAAAGGGAGGGGGCGTGCATACACGTGCATAATGCGAGCGGCGTAAACGCAGCGGTACATTCGGCGGCGGAACTTTTTGACCCCTTCGAATCGCTCGGGAGGAGGGCACCACGGTAATGCCGAGAAGCTAATTATGGGCCACCTTATCGTCCACGCTTATCCCGCCGACATTTTTAACGTGCACCGATGGAATATTAACGGTGTGAAACGCGACATACGTGCGGCCGACATGCGGCACTTTTCGGCGAATTCAAGGTAAAAGTTGTAGTCAGCAATACAATAATGTGCCAGGAAAATTGACCCTTTCCATTAATTTTTTCCATTAATACAGATCGCAAACCATTTATTTCCTTACTATACGTTTTAAAATATAGAATTAACATTTATGTATCCATTTGAAGCAGAAAATTATATATATTCTTTGGAAGAAAAATTCTCCATCATTTGCAGAAAAAATTCATGTTATTTACAGGAATATGACGTACAAAAAGTATCTGTTAAAATATTTATTGCAAAAAATTAACAATTCGTCATAATCTTTTTCGACATATTCTCTCTAAAAAATTTAATTTTGAATTAATCAAAAGAAAATGAAATATAACTCGTATACATCATATATAAATAATATTGATTACTTATGATAAAAAAAGTTGACAGAATTGTTCCGAACGCGTTATTATAAAGTAAAAACCCCCAATATAATTCAACAATATTAAAACTGACAGTTACTAGTAGCTTTTATTAAGTCTTGCCATATGGGATTCAAAAAAATGTTGCTCGTTCATTGCCCTTAATATGTCGATCAATCGTTGCGATTCACTTTATAGGGATACATCCTGATTCGCAATCGATGCTCCACAATGGAGTCGCTCATTGTCATTCAATATAATAAATAACTATTCGATGACTAATGAATTTCTTTTTTGAACCATTAAAAAAATTTCTTGACACTGCATGTTGATAATGGATCGACTTTTACGTGAAAACACTTTTTCGCATAACGGAAAGCCCTCAGTTATACTGCAATATTTTTATCATACATCAGAATGTACAACATTATATATATATATATGTCATACAACATATCGAGAAAAAAAATATCTCTGTGTTAAAATGTTCGAGAGTATCAAAAATCTTTCCATCCAAATATAATGGCTTGTGAAAAATATAGATACTGTAAATGTGTAATAGAATATTATCAAATTTATATTATATGAATATATATATATATGTATATATAATAATTCTTTTTATTATTTCATTAAAATTGTTATTAAAAATAACTTAAAATTAAAAGATTAAAAGTTTACGCTTTTCTAAATATTTCAAGAGAACAAGCAATAGGACTAAGAAGAAATATTATCAAATACATGTAGAAAAATATTTCATGAGAAATAAAAATACAAATCAATTATAACAAGGTTTTGTACACAGGAAAAAATGTAACAGCATTAGCTTACGAATGACAGCAGTCTAATTGAAAGTAATCCTATTCAATGACAATATTAATGATATAAATATGCCCTTCTTTTAATAAAATATTATTTGCTTCATTAATATTGTCATTGAATTAACAAAATTTTTTAATTAGACTGTTACTTAATGCTAAAATTATTTTTTCCCCATACACTACAAAATCTTTGGCAATTTTTGTAAAAGTGATTACTGGCGCGTTAACTTTTAATGAGACCGTAGCGCATCCAAGCGTTTTACAGGATCACAATGATCACATAGAAACTTGAAGTAAATCTTTTTTTTATAGCAGCATTTTTGTTTCAACTATCGTACAGCTATGGTTGGCTATATATACGACTTCCAACTATCGTTCCAATTACGAGTTGGTCTTGCTTCGCTCACGACAACAGTACCAAGCCCAGATGCTTTCACTCATTCGAGCGAAAGAGGCGAGGAGGATAAAAAAAGGGAGACGAAAAAGGAAGAAAGGATAAACATAGGCAGGATTATGCGGATTCGCACAGCGGTATAATAATGTGGCCAGGATAATGCGATACACTGGCGATGAATACTCACCGATGTATCGTATTATGATACATGATGAATACGGGATGACAATGCGGGACTTGATTCGAGAATGCGTGCTCGTTATTGGGCCCAATATGATGGACCTCCTGTGGCGATACTGGACCGTTCTAGGGACCTGCTCCCTTTCACACATTTCCTCCCATCATCCTGTCGTCCTTCCACCGTTGAGGACCATTATACTTGATTGCTGTCGCGAGAGAACGATGAGAGGAAACGGTGAGGAAGCGGTTTTATTTACCAGTGTCTCCTTAAACCAGTGTTTTCTCTCCTTTCTTGAAACAAGAAAATTCTATCTTTAGAATTTTCATTTGTGCCATCATCGATCTTTTATACGAACTGCTTTATACTCGACAATTTCTTTTGCTTTGTAATGTATGTAAGTACCTATTTGCAAATGTAAAAATTGCTATTTAGTTAGAACTTCTTCAGACTATAATTTAAATTTATCAAGAAATATTCGATATTTTTGAGAGAATCACATTTCAAAATTCTCAAATTTTTAATTTGTCAAATTTTCTATCTTCAGAATATATTAAAATAAATAATTACTCGGTTTTACTCGATGATTAACATCTTTGACTTTTGTTAAGAAATTAGTACGTAAAAATTTCCAAATTCCTTTATATTTATGAAGTAATTTGTCAAAGCTAACCCTTAATTTTCAATTGATTAAAAAAGAAGATAGTTCAAGAGTGGGATTAATGCGTGATTAATGCGATCGAGTTTCATGAATGATATTCGCAATATTCTTGAAAGTAAGATACCTCCGAAAATAAATTTCTTTCTAGAAGTAATAGTATTCTCTCGCATTCCACGTACAATTCTCATCTCTAAATGGCAAATAGCATAAATATGAGTCAAATCACAAGGAAATAAATGTCACATGAAATTAAACTTAAATAGAGGGATGTGATATAAAGCTACATAAGACTGTAGATAAGAGCAAAGCCAAAATTTCCCAAAATAGAATTCGTGTAAAACTTGCAAATAATTAGATATTAAATAGAATTACAATAATAAATTTTTAATTTTAATTTAAGATCAAAGATTAAGATATATTGCTGTAAAATACAAAGAAATTTCTAAACACGGTTTAAAAATTAATATTATTTAATTATTATTTAATATATTTTATATAATATTATTAATATCAAATTATTATAATAAATTATTAA
>NW_017259542.1:271320-286958 GCF_001594045.1 Atta colombica | reverse complement strand
TAATATTATTTAAACAAATATTTTAAAATTATTTATAAAATTGTATAAGTACATACAATATAAAATATAATATTTTTTTCGTGACACTTTATCTAATTAATTAATTGAAATTATCTTTGCATGATTATATTATATAAAGTTTTTTATTTTTTGGTGATGAATTATACTAATTTTCATCAATAAAATAAGTGGAATTTTACTGAAAATATTTTAATATTTGATGAAAAATATTTCGCAAGTCCGTATGAATATTTAAGGATTAAACGATGAATTCCAGCTGCTTTTATTAATAGCATAATCAAATGGTTTCTCTCTCTCTAGTCATGCGGTCCCGTCAACTCGCACGCTCCGTCGCTCTCGTCCGACTCGTACTTTATTTTCGTAACGGAAGCTGGATCCTCATACGCGTAGCGTACAACCGTGCTCCCATGAGAGTCAGTCCCACTATCCGTCTCCTTCAATATTCATGCCGCCGTGGAAGAGAACCACGTTACGGAAAAAGCCAGAGAAAGAAAGAAAGAAAGAGAGATCGCAAAAGCAGATGGAGCAGACGTGCACGAAATTCAAATGCGCGACGCATTCTTAATCATAAAAACAAAATCGAAAAAGAATTGACGTGAATATATTTAATCCATTTAAATACATACTTTTTTGCAATCAACGGATTTTTTACAATTAAATCAAACATATGTAGCGCTAAATAGATTTATAGTAATAAGATATTTTGGGGGGTAAAATATTTATGTTGTTACTATAAATTTTATAATACAGTGTAAGTGAATACCTAGATATTATCTTTTAATTAATTTAAAATAGATTAAAAGTAGAGTTCGTATTAAGAGATTATCATCCAAAACTTAAAATGTCTAAGAAGTGAAGTATTTTTAGTTAATTTAATATTTAATATAAAGTTTCTACGAGTGTGTGTGTTATACAATGTTTTAAAATAATAGATTATTAAGTAAATATTAATAAAAATGAATAATAATTATTCACATTAACACGTTTAAATTAAATTAACACGCATTTATTATACAATAGATTATCGCACGGATAGATCTTATTTTTATTTTCCAAGCGAACAAACTGATTTCTCACACATGTTTCCATGTTACGCATCCTATCGCTAATGTCACAAAGCTACCTTTGCTACCTATAACTTGAAGAGGGAGGTTTCATTGGTGAAGCTGACGAATGGAGAACACTAATGTTCATTCGTGCTTAGTCACGTGTGGTGTGAAAATATATTTGTACATCAGAGAACGATCGGATCTCTACGAGTCGTTTTAGAAAATTAGTCCTTCGAATCGACATCAGAGAAGGGAGATGACCCCTTTGTGCCCTCGAGCTTGGCCCATGGGCCCTTCGGACTTCAGAGGAACGTGAAAAGCTCGTGCGAACGAGTCGATGGTATCTCTAAGGCCAGGACAGTATTTGAAAACAAGCCCCATGCGAATGATGCTCTTGCCTCTTCTGATTCTTTCTCGTTTTCTCTTTCTCTTTCCTACGGCAGCGCACAAAACCGTTTCGGGCCCTGTTTAGACGACGGCGGAACCCTTTTCCGAAATTAGGCTTTGCGGACAACGGAGGGGCCGTGGAGAGGAGACATGTCTTCTCTTCCCTGGTTCCCCACTCGAGTGTCTAGACGACGAAGAATGGAAATGAGAAGCGAGTTTCTCGACGTTGTGAGACGCTGTTGCGACTAATGACAATGTAACATTATATTTGCTGTTAGAAATTTATGAGAACGTGTAACGAAATGTGGTATTTTTACAAATTGCATTTTTTGTATATATATATATATATATAAAATATCGATATGCATAATACAATAAATATTTACAATATAATATTTACGGCAATAATAATATTTATTTTGCGACAATATGATGTATAGTTGTAATATTCAACATATATTATGTATGTATTATTATCTCATCGTTTTTTACATATTTCCTTATATATAATTTTTTTTATCAATTTAATACAAGTCGAAGAAGTTTGCACAAACTGTGGAAGATTTGCAAAAAGAATTGAATGTAAAATATGCTTCAGTCATCGGTTTCAATCAAATATTTTAACATTACAATGAAACATTACTCCATTAAAAAAGATGACGAAAATATCTTCGATCATTATTCATCCATTTTATTATGGTCGGAAAGAGTATGCATGATTGATGCACAATAAACTTGACATGCAATAAAACCTGTTGACGAATAAATCTGTATTTCTTATTAAGGGATCAATTTGGCTCCGGCAGAAAGGTTACCGACAAGACTTTTTTTAAGAGTCTCTTTAGGAGCCCAAATTAGAGTTCACAATCACAGCCGTCGGATGATCCTGCGTTACAGCATGCAATGAAAATCTCTTGAGAGAATAAAGAAAAGGGAAGACTAGGATGTTAAATATTTTTACAAAGTAAGTTCTACATACGTTCCAACAATTTATGGGTGCATATGTAGTCACGCTAAGCGTGATGGAAATTTGATAAGGAAGTTCACATTTGTGTCTATCCTAATTTATCGATCGCAACATTCGTAATTAGCTTAAGTTTCCTAATTTGTCAGTCATATTTCATTATCATTAAATTAATGAAATTAATGCTTGAGGGAAATTTTTTTTAGAGCACATGCAAGATTATTGTAATAAATAAATTAATAAATGGAAGAATGAGAAATATATGATAATTATATGTAAGCAATGAAGCTTATAATTTAATTGTGTACACTCTTAATCAATTATGTAATTTAAATAATAAATAATAAATACGTGATCTCCGTACAATGTAATTTTAATTTTCAAAGGCATCAAGTTTCTTCTTTGTCGATATAATTTTTTATATTAAATAATTATTTAATAACTTATATATAACTAATATATAACTAATATATACATATGTAAATAATTAATTTTTTCCGTTTTCATTTGCAATTTACTTTTTCCATTAAATAACTCTATTAATCTAATCTATTATAATTTAATTTGACGTTAATTGAATCAAGAAGGTAAAAAAAAACTTATTTCTCAATTTTTTGAAACTCCAATATACTTTTGATAATTAAAGCCAAGATTAAATCTTTATTCGAGTAGACTGCTGTGATCTTTAATTCGTAGTTGTCCTAATTCGCTGAATTTTAGACGATAGTTCGTTTAGATTGCGGCCAGTCGGTATTGGCCCGCGGCACCCTTGGCCAATTAATGTGGTTAATACGGTGGCAGCGGGGTATGAATCAGGACCAACACCTGTCAAGGATTTGCGGAAACACGCTTTCTCCCTCTCTCTCTCTATCTCTCTCTCTACTATTATATTATTTCCGAAATAAAAGGAGTACGCATACGAGCATGAATATGCAATTTCAGTCGACGGGTGGTCGCGTGTACCAGTCAGTTTGTGTATTCCAGCCCTCTCCCCCATTCCTCCCCCGTGTATCTGATAAAAAAATTCATCTACTAATACAATTTTTAATGAAATTTAATTTATAATGCAATTTTCGGAAGTTAGATAGAATATCCTATTATCAATTAAAATTGTATGGTACAAGTATTGTGTGTATTAATTTAATGATTTATTGAATTATTAGATAAGATTATATTATTATTTCAATTACTAATAAAATCAAATCTACGATTCTTTTAATTATATTTGATAAATATATTGTTTTATAGAAGTGTATTTGTATGTATATTTGTATTAAATAATATATTATTGTTTATGTGTATTATACATATATGTATAATAATTAATAATACACAATGTACTAAATATGACATAACATATGCGATATCAAGAATTGAAAGAGGAGTTTGAAATGCGATATGTATGTACTCCTTTGCGACTGTTATAGGTCTTACATCACTTTTTTGTACACATGCCTTTCTTTCGCATCGATGTAAGAGAAGCTGAAGGGAGAAAAATCACACGGTCTACGCATTTTGGATAAAAAAAAGGAACGAATTTAACGACTTAGAAGTAAAGCGATATAAATGATTAAAGCCGCAATTGGATGAAGCATCTCGCACGTTACATTGGGGTGCGAATAAATACTGTCGTGCCCCACGATTATCGATGCCTCGTTGTCGAAGTGACATGTTCATCATCTACTGCCGGCGATCATTTTTACATTTTTCCACTACCTGACTTGTTTCTATCTATGTTTTATGGGGATTTTTGTTTGTTAAGATTTTTGTTGATGTTACATACACTGAAAGAAAAGATTGGTTGCTGCAATAATTTAAATAGTAAAATATAGCATAATATTTTTAATCTGCAACTAAAAATTTGCTAGTAAAATCAAAAACTGGTTGCTGCAGCCGATTAAAAATGCTATGCTATATTTTACTTATCTAAATTGTTGCAGCAACCAATCTTTTCTTTGAATGTAATTAACAAATAAATTAGATTTTGACATGTTTTGATAGACATTTGTTTATTCAATTCGTTTATCAAATTAAAATTTTTTAAAAGTAAAATAAGAAATAAAAAAATCTGTTAAAAATAGATAGAATTAAGAGTTAATAAGAATTCAGTTAAAATATATTGATCGAACAAGAATATACATTAATATTGTTAAAATCCACGCAAGCATTTTCTCCATAACTATAACGGAATGTCAAGCGCGCTATCGGTTAAATTGATTTTTATACAATTAACATTTTTAAATCCTGCAGCAAATACACTATCACCTGCCGTCATGGAAGGACTTCATCGTACACCTGCCTCAATCGCAAAATATTGTTCAGAAGGCGGGTCTTATTTACTCTAAGCGAATCAATGTCAATCGCTCCCAATGAAAATGTAAGTGCAGCTGTCCTTACTATGTTGTTTCGGACAATATCGAGTGTATATATTACGCGTGATCGCAACATTCGCATTTAAATGAATAATTTGTGACAATATGCAGGTATATTAAAAGAATAGCTTTTCAAAAAAAATTTCTATTTGAGTTATTGTAAATATTTAAGTTTATATATTTGAATAATACGTATTTTATAAATATTATCTATTAGAAATCTATGATTCTCATCAGTCGAATAAAATTTAATAATTTTGATAAAATTTGAAATACAGTTCAATTATCATTCTGATGATGATTTAAATAAAATTATTGACAACATGTCATTGGATTTTGAATGCTTATAACATGAACGTGGGAAATCGATCAAGAGTTTAAAATTGGTGAACTCAACCCATTGACAGGATAACAAAGAGTAGCGAAAGAGAAGGATGAGAAAAGAAACCTTCGTGCAGATGCTACATAAACTCTTTTCTATTCTTAACTTTTTTTTTTCCTCGAATTATTTCCAGTCGTGTGATTTCCGAACAATTGTCGCTATAATTTCCAGACCCCGGCAAAAAAAACGAGGAAAACAGAGATTTTCCATTTTGTATCTCATCGGAAAAAAATATTTTCGCACAAATAAGATCCACCTACTGTGTAAAATGAATGCAACATGTTCTTTTGCGAGCAAATTTGTACCTTTTTGTTAAATGGGAATCAATAGGTTTTATTAAATAATCAATTTAATAACAAATAGTACAATATCTTTATGTATTGGATTAGAAAAGAAAATGACAAAATATATAAATTTTTTTATACAGACAAATTTCAAGATTGAATTATTATGGAACAATTTTAAACTGTATTTTACATTCAAAAATTGTGATAACGTTATATTCAGATTTGTCATTTCAGAATAGAAAACTTCAATAAACTTTATCAGAATGAAAACTTCAATAAACTTTAACTTCTAAAAAATATTCTTCTTTCATTTATTCCTTTTTGATCTTATTAATTTTGTTATTAATTTTATTATATTAATACTATAAAAATTGTAATATTGTTAATTTCAGGAATGTTTGATTAAAGAACAAAATTGTTAAAAATTACGAGTTATAACAGATATAATATATAAAAAAAAAGATTATTTTTGCCTAATAAATATAAAGTTTGGATTATAAAAGTTAATTTTAGAAAGATAATTTTTAAATAATTTGAAGTTTAAATAAAATAAAGAATATTTTCACTCTAGTTAAAATAACTAAGACATTAAATGCTTTTTTGCGGAAGACTTTTGTCATCATCTCGTCATGTTTTAGCCTCTAGTCGAAGACGAGTTTAACAGTCGATCGCGTGTTAGATGAACGGGTTCTTTGTGTTCATAAACGTTGATGTGGCAAACCGTTTCTAATTACGCGCCTCAACAACATGCGGGGCCTTGTGGTCGCATCGTAATGCAGCAGCGGCTTGTTTCTGAATAACAGGATCATATTAATTATCATGATCCCTCATTGATCTACGTCTCGCACGAGCGACACAGTGGAGTATATACATAGTAAATTTATGCCTGTTAAGTTTAAATTCCAAAATGTCATAATCATTAATGCTCAATATATAAACAATTAATAATATGTAACACTAATAAATTTCAAAATGAAACATTTTTTAAGATATATATTTAATTTATAACTTGATCGCAAAAAAATAAATAGATATAAGGTACATGCAAGTACGTATGGCAGGCGTCTTAGAATGCAGCTGTCCCGCATATATAGATCTATAAATGATCCGATGCGGTTTTGGAACGGTTCCGTGCTATTTTTCACGTCACCATCGTGAAACTTTTGCGAAGTTTCGTACATTTCGATATCGAATCGATCGGCCGAGTTGGTGAAAGAATAATATTTATTCACCCTGCTTGGATAAACAGATCGGATGTCTGAGGAGCGCTCTGATGCAATTTCGATGCATGCAGCTTGCTAACACAAGGACAAGTCCCGTCGAAGCTCGGTATCAATATATAAAATCTTGTTTTTTATAGATAAGAGAATATCTCAATCGCAGCTGTTCAATTGCGACGACAAATGACAAAAGCAAATATTTTGATATCATGTTAGAATGTAAATCTTAAATTTTTGATTAAATATTTTCTTGATGTAGTAACTCAAAACTATATTTCATTAAAAAAAAATAATACAGCAATAAACTTTTAAATTTTTTATAAAACAACAAATTGATAGCAAAACGGATATTTAAAAAACATGTTATTTTATCTGATAGATAAAATCTATGATAATTCTTTCTAATAGATTCTTTCAGTTCATTTTTTATTCATATCAATTATCTTCTGGCGGAATCCCCGATATGTTATGGAAAAAGGTGGAAAAAGGAAGATAAAAGAATTTACCGACATGTTATCAATTTTCAGCTGGCATAAACTACCAGCTGTTACATCGGACCTCAATGGTCCGTAATGGATCTGTCAAGAATCTTATTGTTAGACTAAAAGATTCAGACCGCCAGGTCGAGGACAGGACGAATCTGTCCGAGTAATTGGAGCTTCTGAATGGAAGACGAAGAAAGGAAGTGACGGGTGTCCTTGGCACGTGCCAAGCGCGGGAGTTTACAAAGGACACTCCTTAGGTCGTCTTAGGATCGTCTTACTGTAATTCTCGCATCTTTTCAGAGCAACGGCCGTGATATTGGCAGTCGCTTGATTTTGAGACTTTCGTTTATTTGCGATCAACCAAGTCAAAATCTTTTGATACAAAGTGAGTGATACAAGTTGTGGTTTTAATGGGACTCTATTCTGTTGATATGTTTTAATTCTAAAAATATCAATAATAATATTTTATCTGCCAATCGATATTAGGCGAATATAATTTTTAAAAATACCTATTACCGCAATATTTTTTTCTCAAAAATAAAGTTATCATAAATGATCACAAAAGCTTCTAAGTAAAAATTTTATTTATAATTCATGATTATTAGTTCAATATTTATTCATCTCGCATTTGAGTGCAAAAAGGATATGAATAGACGATCGAGACATTCACCAACACTCTTCCAATGATGTCTTTGACATCATTGGAAGATCATTGGATCTCTGATATTCACCTGGGATTAGAGTGGTCGACGTGGTCAAGCAAGGTTTATGGAAGGGGAATACAAACTACAAAAAGAACAGAGAAGGACCTTCAATCAGCAGAAGGAACAGAGACAGCGAGCTGGTCTCTCCTGTTCTGTGGGTTCACCTACGGACCCCTTCTACATAAGGCCCCGGTTCTCACCCCACTTCGTCAGTGTAGAGGCGGCCGTTGAAGTGCCACGTTACGGGCACCTAGTGCCTCACGATACTTCGAACGTGTTCTTAACAGTGTGAACAATTGAAAATCGTGTAATGTGGGACATCGTGCTCTCGGAAAAGTGATTCGTTTTTAGTTGCTGTGTCTGATGTTTAGCTGAACTTTCTGGTGCCAAGGACGCAGTGAGTAGCCTATCTCATTTATATTCTTTTTTTTTCGTTGTGCAGATGAGAGACCGTGGGTGCTGACCGGTTTCGTTCGACCTCAACGCAGAGGTTGAAGTATGATACTCGAGATTAGTAAGAGAAAGGAATGCATCCTCGATAGAATGCGAAGAGAATATATTTAAAAATTTCGCGCTTCTTTAGCCCGGCAAAATATTTTTTATACATTTAATTGTTCTTGTCTTTAATTAATAATGACTTATAGCTTAGGATTAGTTGACAATCATTTCATTATATTTTTCTTAAAATTTTAAATAACATTTATTATATTATTACTATATAACTATACTATTGCGATAAATTTACAAACTCTTTTTTTGCAAAATTTTTTAAATTAAATCTCGAATAAAATTTCTTTGAAAATATCCAAAATTATGAATTAAAAAAGGAATTAAATAAAAAATTCTATTTATAAATTAATTATATATTTTTATTTTAGTCGAGAATTTAGTCCTAATTTAACTAAGATAATCAATATAATTTAATAAAAATATTTAATAAATTTTGTTCTTTAATTGCAATTGTATAATCATCGAGATTAATTGATAAAAATTTCTATATTCATTACTATATAATACGATAAATGATAAACAATAAAATAAATATATTCAATATAAAAGATTTTGAGTTAACAAAAATGTATAATTTTTAATCCAAACCTAACTATGTACAATAAAACTTTTTAAATTTCGTAGATTGATTCACATTTTTATGTGACGTTGTCCAATTAACAATGTTAATTTTTGTCAGAGAAATAGAAATTTGAAATAAATTGGAAGGATACATTTTTGAAGATTCATGTGACTGTCATAATGTCTCCAGAGATATGTTTCAAAACGTCAGAAAATCGCACTTCACTTCCACGTTGCCAGAAATCTCATGACTCTTCTATTCGAGGGAGTAAACGATGCCGTAATTGCTCGACGGTTGTGCCTTGTTCATGTCAGATCTGAAAGTTACCGGCGAAACAATGGCGCCTGCCTGCTTGTACATTGCAGCTATTATGTATGGTTAAGAAGGGTGCGCTCATTCCTTTTTTCTTTTTTTGCGCACTCTCTCTTTCTTTCACGAATCTCTCTATCCCTTTCCGGACTGTGCCCTCTTTTATCTGTCATATTAATCCGTCTCGGTGCGCGATTGTTTAACACTTTCCCAGGCGGAATACCTAGGGATAAGAGGGATTCCCTCTTATGTAAATCACCCTTTCTTTTCTTTCGGATTTTTACGGATCAGTGATCGAACATACCTATCATCGATTCATCTATCGAGAATATCGAGATTCGTACTTTTAGAAACAAACAAAGGATAAATTATTAATGAGTTGGAAACAATGTCAATTTTTCCATCGACACGACAATCATTAATCGGAATTAGTACAATTTATCTAAGGCGTGACTGATTTATATTTCTGTCTATATATATATATCTACATATATGTATATGATTAATATCTGCATAGAAAATCGAGTATGCAGTTTCTTTTCAATTACTTGAGTGAAAAAGAGAAAGAGAAAATAAAAAGAGAGAAATTGTATACTTATTTATTTGAACAAATATGCAATCTTTAAAACATTTATTTAAAAAATAATCACACATAGAGAGAGCTCGAATAGATTTTTAACTAAATTGCAAAACTTTTTAGTAATAGTAATTGAAATAGAATTAATTTGAAAAATTAGTAAAGTAATTATAACTAATTTATACAGATAAAACTGTTTTCAAGAGAAATATACAACAAACTATTTAAGATTATTAAACTATTATTAAATTATTCAGTTCGGAAAATATTATATAAAACTTCCGAGCAATTTATTCACTCATTTATATTACTCATTTATATCATATTACTCATTTTTTAGACATTATTCATATTTTATTATAATTTTGTAATATTAATAACGAAATTTGGGAAATCGAATTAATTTTTCGAAATTTTTACGCACAAATTCCATCACTCTTATTCATATCACTCGGTATAAAGTTATGCGAAATTTTGCAGACAGAATAATTTCGTATTATATCCTTACGCATATTATCATATTATATTATTATAATAAGCCCCCTTCAGCAATGAGAGGGTTAATATGGAAATCCGCCGGACATGAGCTTATGGTCGTTCTTATTCACGATGCAAAATCGTGGGCACCATGCGAAAACGTGGCCAATCTCGCGAACGAAATCGCGGTAGCGAGAGGGGTTCCGGGAGTCGTTGAGGAGTGTCCGGAAAGTAAGAGCGGGCTTCCTCGCCGGTCGACCGGTCGAACAAAGGACAAGTGCGTCCTCGAGAGCGATGTTAGAACCTCGTCTAATTGTAAGACAGTCCTTTTTGATCCAAGCGACACGCGGGCCTATGGCGGGATTCAAAGGGAGAAAAGGGCAAGCACGCGTGCGCCTCGCACGTACATCTGCCGGCAAGGTGGGGAGATTTCGCAAGACGACAACGAAGAGGGGCAGAAGAAGATGGTGACGGCTGAAAAGGGGGAGAGGGCCAGAGGAGGGCAGAGGGGGGAGAGGCCAGTCTCCTGGGTCCTATACAAACTTTCCTGCGAAGGTAAGGACTCCGCCGTGGGTCCACCTCGAGAAGCCCTTCTCTCGGATTCGGCGTTCTGCCATTTAAATGCTTCTCGGACGCCGTTGCCAAGACTTGTTTCCCCGTTATTGTTCCTACTTTATTTTCGAGTCTCGTCCTGAATATCTCTCCGAAGTCTTCTGAAGGATACGGATATGCGTGTGTGTGAGAGACGTCACACACTCGCGATCCGCGAGTTTCCAGTTTATTCTCGATCGACCTCCGCATTTGTTCTCTTTTCGACCATGGGTCATTCTTCTTGTTTGATGGGTCAGCCAGTCACCTTCCTCGTGCACACTCTTGCATCGTCGAGTGGATCGTATCTTGAAAATTAAATTCCACTTTGGCTACACTCGGCCTGTACATCACGGTACATATCCAAGATCGACGTCCATAATGGAATACAGTGAGCAGAATACATAATGGATCATGAATTCAAGTCTGAATAATTCAAGGTATATCAAAATGATTTATAATCTCTAAAAGAGGATACTTTGCGAGAGTCATATATGTCCCAAATGAGGATTCAAATACAACAAATTAATTGTCCAAATATTATTATATACGTATTTTAATTATTAGTCAAATAAACAAATTATTAGACGAAAGGCCTCTATTATGAGATACCGAGTTCCTTTTGGATAAATGCTAGAAGTCTATAGGCAGAATTTAAAAAAATAATAGGTCATTTTGAAGGAAATTTAATAAGCTTTAAGATAATGTTACATAAAATTTAATTCAAATTCTATTTTTTTTTAAATTAAAGAAATGTAAAAAGTGAGCAAATCACAAAGTCAAAAAATTGTGCTCCTAACATGAGATGCCCTGAGAAATCGATAGTAAAACGCGAAATATATCAGTATTGCAATTAAAAAACTTTATTTAATGTTTCTAAATATAAACAAACACAGTCAGCATACGCGAAAAATGAGCATGCGATAGATTATAGAACTCGTTTTCAGATAGTTGGAATCAAGCATCGCAGATATAGGCACTCGACGTTCATTCCGGCTGTCTTTTTTATTATTGTATAAGAACATTTCTACTTTAGCAACGATTTTCAGTATAACATAGGAATATGAGTTAATTTACATTAGGAATATCCTAGGTATCTCATATTACGATTTCTACACCTTATGATTTTAAGATCATCAAATCTAACTTCTAATTAAACAATTCAACAATTAATGCATGTAATTAAACATATCCCATATTTTTCTATTAGTACGACCTTATTCTATCTCTATATGAAGAATTTATTGCCAAATATTTATTTATTAAATAATAAACAAGGTTTAAATGCTCATCTCAATGAAATTTGAAAATCCAAAATCTTGTTTTACAATGATTATAGGCATGATGTAATAATGAATTTTCTACTAAAATAGTTTTCAATCTAAGAGCAAATTCATGGTGAAACCAATAGATAGCGTTTATTAGTTTAGCAGAAACGCTGCTATCTCATAATAGGGAATTTTCTTCTATATATTAATATCTTTCTTCTATATATTAATATATATTAATATCATAGCAAATTATTTCTTTTATTTTTACAAAGGAAGAAGAGCAAGCTTGATAATCGAAAAAGTTTAGAGAAAGATAATTTTTGTTTTATATTGCTTACTATTTTTTTTTCTAAAGAAAGATTTTAAGATTAATTAATAATACATTTAATCAATTCTGAAGTATTTCAGAATTAGGTAAGTTTTTAAAGAAATGATTTCCTCAGGACGAAGGAATAGAAATTCGATCTCAAACTTACGTATCCTCGCAGATCGGAAAAGCCTGCTAACACTTGTGGGATTTCACCATCACGGGGAACATAGATCAGGCTCGGATAGTGGGGAGCGCGCGACATGGGAACACGCGCGGATCACCGGGGGGACAGGTGTGCTCTAAATAACGCGTGAAGCCCAAAGCTCGCGTCTTCTCTCTCTCTCTCCTCTATCGCACGACACGTTTCCTCTCTAGACGCGCGTCTCCTTCTCCTCATTGCCAAACTCCGCTCCCCTAATCTCTCACTGTCGCTGATGCAGCGAGTAGTAGCCTCTAGCTAGTGAATGCGGCTTTGATTGTCGTCGGTTGGGTTCCTAAAAACCACCCTCCCCCTTCACAGGGAGCATTTCGAGAAAATGGCGCTAGCAAAAGGTGCGTCTGGGGTCAATTCAATATAAATCAGAACCGAGTCTTGAGACTTATGTCGAAGAGAGAGAAGGAAGATGGGAGAGAAAGAGAGAGTATGTGTGCGGAATCAAAGTGGGGGGGGGGAGGCTAAAAAAAAAGGGGGCGACGATGAATAGAGTATTTTCGGAACCGCTCGCGGCATATACATCGAGATGCTCACGTATGTGTATACAACTCGTCCGTGTGTTCGTGATAACGTGAAAGAGAATCAGGTACGAGGTCTTCACCTGCCTCCTCCTTTCCGCTTCTCCTAGCGGGCCCCAAAGATCTTCTCTGGCAGGAATTTGGAGTTTCTCCCGCGTTTGAAACGTGACGGCCGTTATTCTTCTTTCTTATATATTCAGGATGAATCATTTCTGGGTCTTTTTGAAATACAAGGATTATATAGGGGAGTTCGTTATCAATTTCTTGATAAGTCTTACAGACAACTCCTTTTGAAGATCTTCGTGTTAAAAATTCCAGAATCGAAAGTGGTATGTTCTTTGCACTTTCATTCTTGATGTTTGAAGTGGCTATTGTTAGATATCAAGCAGATGATAAGATTATTCATATTTTGTATCACTAAAGATGCATCATATTAATTTTTGCTGTCTATATATAATATGTAATAAAAATTTTTATTTGTTTGTTATCAGCTTCAATGTTCGATGTTTAAAAATAATCCTTATCAGATATGTGGACATGGCAACATATAGATGTGTTTTTTAATATATCATATTTATATCATTCGTTTTTATTTTCTTTGATTTTTTTATTGGCAAATAATGAGAAACGAGCAAATTAAATTTAGTACTCTTTTTTATATAATAAATTAGTTAGTCTCTAGTTTTCAGAAATAATTATTATAATGCAAGTGCAATATTGTGCATTTTACAATATTGTTTGCATTAGTTTGCAGAAAGTATTCATAAGATACAATAATTAGATTGTATCAGTAATTTTATCCCGACAATTGAAATAAAGAGATGAGAAAATGAGAAAAATCTGTAGCTTTGGAAACTTCAAATTAACTGAATAAATTGTCGGAAGGGGGAGAGAAGTAATATGTTTCCGAGGCACCGAGGTACTTCAAATCTCCGTGTGAGCTGACTGAGGCACTATTTGTTAAGCGACATTCGGCGGGCGTGTTTGCATATGTAAGATCGTGCGTGATTGTTTGCGCGGTCCTGAAAAGAAATCGGGTAACACACGAGCTTCTCTCAGCTGTCCTCTCCCTTTCCTGTCAGCTTTCAGGATATCCTGAGGAGAGAGAGAGAGAGAGAGAGAGAGAGAGAGAGAGAGAGAGAGAGAGGAGAGAGGAGAGAGAGAGAGAGAGAGACTGAGAAACAGGGAGACTTTGGTGTTTCTTTCAGGTGTTAATGTTTTTTTAAGATTTTTTTTTAAGATAATTTCTTAAATTTAATATCATATATAATATTTATTTTAATAGAATATCTATTTTGAGATAAAAATTTTTTATTGGATAAATATCAAAATTACAAAAAATAGACAAGTGTCAATAAATAATAAATTTATGCTGATAATTTGTATCATAAAAATATAGTCTATAATTATTTAAAATTATCTCCTTTCAATGCTTATTTATAGAAATAATAGAAATTTATTTAGTATTATTTCATTTAGCATTCTCCAATCTATGTATAAAACATTAGTAAATTATATTTTTATATGCATAAAAATGTGGAGGATTTAACAACGAAAAAGTTCTTTCAAATGTAAGAGTTTGTAGATAATCTTTCTTTATCAGTTTAAAACAATTTAGTTTGTAAATTAATCTCCAAAAGGCAAATAGATAGTAAATCTCTTTTTTCCATTTAATTTCCATTTAATTTAATAATGGGTTTTATGCAGCTTATTAATTCAATTACTAAGATATTTAACATAAACAAAATATTTAATATGAAAATTCAGAAATTATGTATACAATTTAATGTCTAATTAAATTTTTATTAACAGAAATTATTTTTAAATTAATTGAAGAATTTATAGATGAAGTGTCTATAGAAATAGATTTTTTAGCACATGTTATGTAGTATATCAAATTTATCGCGACGCAATCCTGATAGACTGGGGAACTATTTCGAACCCCTTTCTTGATGTCGATCCAATCTTGATGACACGCGCTACTTTTCAGAGTATTTCTTGCTTTCTCTATGCCGCACCTTAAAACGAGGGGCGCATCAAGACCGTTAATGGTACCGTCTTTCTTGTTTCGGCTCCGTGAATAATCCGCATTGTAATGGCGGTTTTCGCGCCGTATCCGCTATTAGTCTCGTGCGGTTCCGACAAGTGATTATTAATGCTTCGAAGAAGAAAAGTACGTTCTCTCAAATTCTTTTATTTTTATTCATTTGAGATTGTAAGCGGCATCGTATACAAAATGTCCTAGATGTATCCATCTATCAATTTGTGGATTGGAAAGAGAAATAAATTTAAAAAAAAAAAATTTGTAATAGATGTATGTGTGTGTGTGTGTGTGTGTGCGCGCGCGCGCACTCAATATCACATTAATATCAGATAAATTAAAATTTTACTCCAAGGACATATGATGTTTTACGTTTATAATTATATATAT
>NW_017259542.1:269116-270535 GCF_001594045.1 Atta colombica | reverse complement strand
TATATATATATATATATATTTTATGTAACACATTTCAAACTTAACAGATGGAGAATTTGCAAATGAGTTTTCCCAAAGGCTGAGAAGAGCCCTCTAGAAAAACACAAGTGAGATCTGACCCTTAATCAATCTCGTTTACTTCTTTGAATTCGTCTACTTCTTTCTTATTAAAAACAGTTTTTATAGTATATATTATGGACGAGGGTCCTTGTCGACCATGCTTGCAAGCATGTCAAGATTTTAACCGTCGTTCTATTTTATTCATTTTCCGTGGCATACAGGAACAAGGTCGATCCTGCCTTGCGTCTTGCGGGAATAGAAGCCGGGTCCGGACGGGTGTAAGGCCCCGATGTTGTTATTCCAGGCCACTCGTCGTAGGGACTATTCTTACATTCGCAACGCGACCTTAAACGACGCGATTCACCTCGTGCGAACACCTTATAGGCCCATAAAAGGGGGGCATATGGGGAATTGAGAAGCCATGATACAATTCAGTATCTTTAGCGCTTTGTACACTTGTCTCTGTTTCTCGACATTGAAATATATGACATATATCCTAATTGATGAAAAAAAGCGAAGCTCTCCCTTCGGTAATCTGATTCACATTTTATTGATGGACTAGCATAATACTTGAATCGTAAGCCAGAGAGAGTTAAGAGATTATTTTGCACATTTTTTTAAAAAAGTTTTTTTATTCATTTACTAAACTATGCTTATAATGACCATTGATATTGTACATATACAAAAGAATTGATACGTTCTTAAAATTATAAAAAATTTATAAAAAGAATACTTCTTCTGAAATATTATTAATATTTCATCTTTTATATTCCTATTATATTATATTATATTTCGAATGAATGTAATTTAAAACATGCAAAATATGTATGTGCGATGTTTTTTGTTAACATTATTTTTTTGCTAAGTTAATAAACTGTGATTTTCTCTTGAAGTATTTGAAGTAAATCTTTGAAGTTACTTTCTTGCCTCTTACACTTGTTCTTTCTCTGTTACCGAGGCAAAACTATGTACAAAAAGTAATCATCTTTCATAGCGGTCGTTCACTCGTGAGGCATATCAAAGATCAGATGAAGCGATAATATTCACAGGTGGACCACATACAGTGGTTCCCCTTTCTATGTTTATGTAGTTTATACACACACACACGCAGGCCCTTAAGATTTATTGCACTCGTAATTACAACGACGGACCCCTGGGCTTCGCTTAATAGAACTCCATGGGCATTCTAATCGAATCTATCGTAGTCACAGCGAGAATTTCGAAGGGAAAAATTTTGTATGCAGGTGGCGTATGTATGATCAAATTAGGTACATCCTTATCTGCTACGACTATTCTATAGGAATTGTATAAATATATATATCTACAATAATAATAGAAGAATATTTTATGGATTCTATA
>NW_017259542.1:248068-269016 GCF_001594045.1 Atta colombica | reverse complement strand
TATATATATATATATATAATAATCTCTCTGGGTAAATAATATTTTTGTAAATAATTTCTTAATTATTTATCATAGTAATCATTGTTTAATTTATAGTCACAATGACGAAAATGCTTTTACTGCTTTTCAATAAAAAAGTATACTTTTTTAATAAAAATTTTTTTCTAGTCACGACCATAATTTATAACATTATTGTTTTTGTATTCTACTCAACTCTACTGGATTCTACTGGAGTAAAATGATACATATGTAAGTGCAAAACCTTTCATTCAAACTAATGAACAGTAAAATGCTAGATATACAATTTAATGTGTACTATAATATATCGTATAATTAAAAACCGGAAACAGACGGAAACATTGTTTTATCACAGGTGCAGGTTGACCGTCGTTTATTTCGAATGACGAACTAGCGTCTAATTATACAGACAAATACTTTTCGCCGCTTGTACTTGTACTCACTCATTCAAGAGGAAGTCGTCACCGATGAACATTCTGAAGGTTTTAGATATTCTGCATGTCATTTACCTAGCATGACTTGTCACTTACGAATGTTGAAAGAGAGATTATGTACTGCTTAAAAAAACCTTCAGAAATTCGTTAGAAAATGATTTTGTTTCAATAAAAAGATTCTTTTAATTTAAAGAAGAAAAAATTAGAATCCCTTCTTTTAATCAAAATTTAAGTATAATTTCATAAATCTAATAAAATTTATTACAATTTTTACAATTTTTCATAAATCTAATAAAACAATTTTTTACAACGGCAAGTTGTGGTTGTTCAATTCTGTATTGAATTAAATTAATTAAAAAATATATTTTTATGGCCATAAGCATTTTTTTTTTAAGGAAAACAATGAAATGATGCTATTCTATATATATATAGTGTATACTATATATATATATATATATATATTGAATTATAAATGCATATTAGATTTATAATACAAATATAATCACATTAAACATTAAGTTAAATATCAAAATTTCTAAATTATAACGGATATTTCTATATTCTTTTGTACGAAAGATTTCACTCTGATGACACGTGCGCTTAGCGAGGTTTCCGAAGAAATACGTTGAGGAAATCCTTCTCATAGATGTCAGATAACCATCGTCTTTGCCATGTATCGACATCGGGGTTCCACCTAACACTGGGTTGAGCGATACCAGATGGGACCCACTGTGCGTTTCACCACCATATGGGCAGGTGCCAAGACCGTTTTTACATGCGCGTAGGCCGATAGAAATGGTAGTGGTACTGTCGCGACAGACATTCGTATACACGCGTAGATACACGAGAGGCACGCACACGCGAGCGCACGCGAAAAAATGCAGAACAGGAGAGAACGCGCGCGCAGCATGGCAACAGCCTGTATGCAAATGAATGCATTTTTATACCTAGCTAGTACAATGCGCCGCACCCCCCCCTCGGCGAACCGTTAAAAGTGAAAACCTGCTGCTGCTACTGCTAGTGCTGCTGCCACCGTTTTTACGCGCTGCCCCGGACATGATTCCGACCGCGCGACTTTTCAGGAAGGTTTCCTTCAGGGTCAAGATCAAACTCGAGATCAGGATCTCCTAAATATATATTCACTTTCTTTTCATCTTAAATGGAGATTTAATCTAGAATTTATAATGAAAGGAGTGATATTAAATTACTGAAAATATTTATGATTTAATAGAGAGAAAGATATATGTATGTACATATATACAGTGAGAGCAAAAAGTATTTGTACAAGGAAATTTGTTATAAAAAAAGCCTTATTTGTAAAACATGAACATTAATTAGCAATTTTATACAATGAATATATTTTGTTTTAACATAAATAAACGAGCTTCGCATGTGTTCCTGATTTTAGCTAAATTTTTCTGAATTTTTTCGTATGAATATTTTTTGAGCATTCAAACAAGACAATTTTTAATTTTCGCTTATTTTTCAGATGATATATTTTGTATAATTAATACACATCTTTTTGGTATATATAATTTTAAGAAACTGTCTATTTTATTCTTTATGAATAAATTGTTATCCAAAAAATGATCGAATTAAACGTCGAATCGACGTCAAATTGATGTTGAAGTCATCGTATTTATGTTGATTCGACATTAATTCGATGACTCATTTGTCGCTGGATAATATTTACTTTTTAAAAATAAAGTATTTTTAAAAAATATTTTCTTTATACGAATACTTTTGCACTCAATGTATATATATATATATAAAAGAATAATTTTACATGACATAGTCAACGACATATGCAATTCAGCAAACACCAACAATAATATATCCAAACGGAACAACAAGTTAATTCGCGATAACGTCAAAATGACATAAAATGAATTGAAAATAATTGAAAAACTACTTTTAATGATTATTTTAGAGACATTTTGACAACATAATTGTTATTCTGCTTGGTAATGGTATGCTTGGTAATTTTCCGCTCAATAATATGATTGTAATGTAACATATATGTATTACATTACAGTTATTATATTGTTACAGTTATATTGTTGAGTAGAAAATTATAATTAATGGTTATATTATTATTAATAGATGTTTTCTGGAAAATTATGAAATGAAAACAATTATAAATTTATTGTAAATATGGCATATGCAATCTAATTCGATTGCTTCTAACTTTCATAAAAATAAATGTATTGTATAAGGATTTTTTTCAATGGGAATACATTAAGAAATATAATGAGGTACTAAAAATATATATATTTTTATTAATAAAAAAGCAAATGTAGGTATCATTAACAAAAAATTACAAGCAATAGAAAAAGAATTAAAGAAGCATTGACAAAAGAAAACTTGATACGTCAGGAAGGCACTGAAAGATTAATATTATTACAAGACTCGAGATTAAATGAATTTAATTTAAGTGTTCACAAAAATATTGGCTATTTTCTCGAATAACCAAGTTATGCGAATACCATGTTCAAAAGAAAAATTTTGATTCAATCCGGCCGTGATGAACTAGCGCTCATGCGAGTTAATCGGATCAGCAATTTTGCAAGTCAGCGGCTATATGCGCAGCAGCAACAACCACAGAGCCCAAACGAAACAATAATTCGGCTTGTACGCTCGACTATGTTCTTTTTTCCTCAACCGTTATTACACTCGATTCTTCTCGTTTACAATATTACGCTCTGGAGAACGAAAGAGAAAAAGGATGCTATAATATATATCGGTATTCAGTTTTAGGAGCCATTTAAGGGATCGTTAAGCATGGTGTCTAGGCAAGTGCTAACTGGTGAAACCGTCTTTCAGGTGTACGGCATCTTTCACCTGTTTCACTATTTCCCGTATGTCGTGACAGGTGCATGTCGCTATCTCTCTTTCTTTCTCTCGATTTCGTCGCGAGGTTTCCTGTCGTTTTGTGTGTCGTATACACATTTCTCCCTATATAATTAGACACAAGCGATCACCTCGCTTTTGGCCGGAAGACCGATAGGCGTACCTGACGAAATGTCGACCTTATCGAGACTTAGTAAAACCCAACGACTTTCCCATTCATGTGTATTCCCATACATTTCACATACGCCGTACGCGTGCGTCACAGATTAATGACAGCTCAGCCCAGTCCTTGGACTTCCTTTGTACGAAGGAAATAACTAGATGTGAAGGACTCTTTAATGAAATGTTATTATAGTGAACACACAGAAAGTGATGTGTTGAGGTGAAAATAATCGCTTCGGCTTTGCGGTTTCCGGAACACTTGACATATACATTAGAGAATTAAAGGGATGGCAATTCACACATAAAAAGAATAGCCTAGAAAATTAATTATGCTTGACGTTGAGAAAATTCTCAATGTCTCTTATTATCTAGATTATTCTTTTTATGTATAGATAGGATACACACATATCAATGTTGATTTTGAAGTTGACAAAGATTTTTCATCTACAGAAGAAACAGTATGTTGAAATATTTAAAAATTTAACTAGATACAGATCTCAAAATAATTTTGTTGGACCAAAATATTGGATCAAAATATTTATGTAGAAAACTTAAACATGATGAGCAATATTATGAAAAGTTTAATATTTTAACAATTAACTTAAGTATCTTACATAATTATTTTGGTAATTCATAGGTTCAACAAAATTATTTGCAGATCTAGTTAAATTTTTAGATATTTCAGCCGTGTATCAATAATCTCTCCAATTATTTTTAAAATTGTCTGTTATCATTCGCTCTCTCTTTCTTCTTGTTTAGCATTTAGAATGCTGAAGTGGACGGTTTCGAGATCGTTGTCGACAACCAGTTCGACACCTCACGGTCCGCCCACTTTGAACAAGCCTCCTCGCCGGCCTTTCCGAGACTTGTCTAACACACCACCGACTTCTGCTAGCTGCCGAACAAGACAAGTATCTACTCAGAATGTGTCGAACACATCCAGAACAACGCCAGCTCGAAGGAGAAGATGTAGGAGTAGTGGAACTGACTTGAGGACATATTTTCAGGTAATAGTAAACTCACTTTTTTTTCTCTTATACACCGAGAAAAAAAGTTGCTGTTTCAAAAAAAAAATTAGTTGATTCAACTAAATGTAGCGATCACGGGCTGTCAAGCAAATATTTGTTAATTCAAACAAATAACATGTTATAAATTACAAGATTTTGTTAATCTAAATATATAAATATTTGAAATAATCATTACAAACTAAACGCAGTTTAGTTAAGTTAACAACAACTTTTTTTTCTTAGTAATAAATAAAATAGTAATGCAATTAGCAGTATTTCATATAGTTAAATAACAGTGTACTGTATATAACAATATTTTTCAACCTGATTAGATCCAAAATAGATCCAAAAAACTTTCAAATGATGCTACAACAAAATTTATTTATTTTTTATCATTATACTTATGGCGACTTTTGATCAATATTTTATTAACTATAAAATATTACAGTCAATTTGAAATTAAAATTGCTTTTCTTGCATGATTCTTTCTTGCATGATTTCTTAATGATTCTTCTAGTAGCGTTTCTTTTTTTTTTGTATTAAAAGATGTATTGCTCAATGTATTTTACAGGCAACAAAGCCACATCTAAGGTCAAACAAACGCCAATCTATGTCACAAGCAGGAGAAAATTCCTCAGTGTCTGAGAGCTTTTATCAAAGCACACCAAGAGTAGATACTGACATTGGACCGCTCACATATTACCCACCTGGTAGCAAGTGCTCCACCGCCTTAACTCTACCGACAGATCCCGCACTCTTCATGAACAGTTGTGCCAAGAACTTTCAGAGCGACAACGAATTACCGCAAAATGTTGTCAATGAGGCACGAGCGAATCTGCAGTCACATGTTTCCGATTTTTTCCAACAAATCTCAATGGCGACCAGCCCTGAAGACGTGATGGAGGCAGGTTCAATGCCTCTGGGGACGAAGACTAAAGTCTATTCCCAAAACGTTGAGCAAAAGACGCGGCTTATAAGAACACCGTATTTACCAAAGTTAGCAAAGATAACCAAGATTCATGCTCGATGCCGGACACCGTATCACACTAAACTTGCTCAAGCAATCAGTCCTTTCAAGATGAAGGCAGCTCAGGGACAGACGCCGCTCGTTGGAAAGTTGTCCAGTCTCACCATAGATCAAGACTTACCGAAGTATGAGAATATGGACAACACAGTTACGGAGGTGCTTCACAGGTAAGATGATAATAATAAAAAAAGTAATTGAATAAAGTGATAATTATAAATTCTTTGCAACGGATATGAGTAGTGCGGTGAAAAACCTGCAGTTATTGGAAGAACTTTGTTAAAAATATCGAAATATAATATTATAATTGGGTTGGGGAGAAAGTTTCTTCGTATTTTTTAATTCAAAATTATATATACAATATCTTCGTCGAATAAAATTTAAATTTAACTCTAGCTTTACACATTTGTTTTTTGCACGTTTGATATACATACTGGGGCCCCATCTCTGCGACCCCATCCATATTTGTTATCGTAACTTCTGTAAAAATGAATATATTTTAATTAATTTTTTTTTCAATCAATGAAGAATTGATTAAGGAACAAACCTATAATATGTAAAAGTCGAAATAGAATTAAGAAATTTCGAGATATATAAGTTTAAAGAAAAAGAAAAATTTAGAAACACGAAAAAATTTTGATTTATAAAGTTGCGCTGGGGTTCCGGGGATGCTGGGGTTCCAGTGTGTGCAGGATTAAAAAAAGAGTTTTAAAGTTTAAAGTTTAAAATCTCTATTTTCGAAAGGTCATTACATTTTTAAATTTCTGTGAGTTTGGTAATTTTTATATATAAAAAACTACGAACTGAAAAAGATGAAAAATTTTGTTTTCACTTTGGGAGTCTTTTACGTGCCTAAAAAAAAATTTACGAAATATTTTCAAAAATTTTACGAAAATTTTCAAGTTCCTATCGGGAAAGCTTGAAGCTTATAAAATCATTTTTTAAAATGTTCCTATGATTTTTTGTTCCTGAGTTGTTCGTGAGTTAAATAAAGGAGCATTCTGACTTTGATTACTCCGATATAAATAATTCCGATAAAAATCATACTGCAATTAAAAAAACAGATTCTTAAAACCGAAACTTTGTTCTAGCAAATGATATAATTGTAATGAAAATTTCGCAACAAATGAAAAACTTTTATATAAAAATAAATGAAAAAACTTTCTCCTCAACCCAATATTATAATTTCGCAAAATAAGATTTTAAACTCCTTTTGGTTCATATATTATTGGGAAATATCATTGACTTTTATTACTCAATAAACAAAGAATAACAAACATGAATTAATTCTTGACTGCTATATTTTATATAGTTTTGCTTTGAGCGAATCAATATTGTACTTTCGTAAAACAATTACAATGTTGAAATTTAAAAATTTGTATATGAAATTATATATGTATAAAAATAATAAGAGAATAAATTTATTATGACACAAATCTTCCAATTTAAAAATCATCAAATCATAATATGTGTGCAGAGAGCAAGAGATCAATTTTGGAAGCAAGACCGTAGCAGAAATTCTTCTGGGTGACGCTGAGGAAAGACACAAAGTTCTGGAGGCGTCGTGCGAAAAACGGCCGGAATCGAAAATGACGGATCATACGTATGAGACTATCGCAGAGGTAGTAGAGGAAGAATCGCCGGCACGTAACGACAGTTCCATATCGTCAGTCAGTCAACTTCTGGAGGACCCTTCACCGGTGTCCTGGGCTTTCACGTCGCCTCTGAATGACCTCGATGGTGAGTTCACGTTGAAGAGGCAACGTGGCATTCGCCGGAAACGTCCGCGAAAGGACGGCGATAAAGTGGTGGACGGCAAACGAGCCAAGAGGACATGTAGTCCTTCGATAAAGGAGAATCAGGTCACGCTAGTCGAAGCCATCAATCCAAATGTAAAGAAGCTCGCATTGGAGACAGATCTTGATTCGACCTTGGACGAGAAGCATGTGCCGGTCACAAAAATGTCCTTCTACAGTGTTGAAGATCGTAAGGGGGACGATATTAGCAGGAAGACCAGTTCCTGGGACCTTGATAGCCCCAAGTCGTCCATGATGGATGATCTGCATAGCTCGAAATCATTCGTCACTTCTGTGTCGACAACTCCGGAAGTTCCCTTGGTTGCAACTGTCAGAAGATGTTTGAAGTTTAGTCCCGAGGGCGAACTGCCAACAAGATCTAATTGTCGCGGATCGATCGAAATCGAGTGTTCTCTTGTGGCGGAGCATATACACGTTCGAGGTGAGTTCACATTCATATTTTATATGGATATTAATTGTGATTAATTCGAGAATAGTCACCTGGGGTATTTTTATATCTATATAATTAAATTCATATCTAATATTTATAAAATATTTAAATACTAATAAATCAAAAATCAATTAATAATATCCAATATGTTGTCAGATTTTAATTGGGATGTAAAAATCTAAAAATATAGGTAATCGTTTACATAAGAAAAAATCAGATAATTATTCCTGAATTAATGGAGAAAGAAAATGCAAATATATTTCAATCAAATTTAAAAGACACGTTTAAATTAAAATATTATGAATATATAATATCTATTAATATATCTGGATAATGGGGCATAAATTTCAATAATTCTAAATTGATGTTAAAGAATAATGAAAAAAAGATAATAATTTTGCAATAATGTTTATCTAAAAATAATTAAAAAGCTATTATTGCTATGCAATTTTTGCTACAACTATTAAACATTATTAACTCTCTAAAGATAAAATTTCCTGCTTCTTTCTAACAAAAGAAAGAAATATTCGTTATTCTCCAATTATGTCTAGTCATGGGGTAGTTTGCCACCCTTGCACACCCCTGAAATTTCGCTGCCACGAGACATGCGCCAGTTGTGTGTCGTGAGAGGAGGTGCTTCGAGGGCGCTCGGCACCCCTGCACTCGGCATAATACTGTGCCAGTAACCCACAGACCCTCCCGGCGATTCAATTCCGGTTAGTAAGCCCATCGACATTGATCACCGTTGCGTTATCTTTACACAGTCGCGATCTTTTCTCGTTTTTGAACGATGAGATTCATTCCGTCGATTCGCTCTGCTAGTGGTTCTTTCCATGCTTGAAGCGAGATGCGTCGTATTCGGTCGATGCGCCGCTTGCTGACGCGTCTAGTGATCATTTCGTAGGAATCAGTTAATCATCCTCGATTGTTTCTCGTGACATCACAGCTTCTTCGTCATCTTTCGTCATTCAGAAATCTCCGTTTAATTTTTATATACGAGGGTGAGTTGACAAACGAAAAAAAATCAGTGCACAACGACACAATTTATCCTAGAAATCTCGTTCGTATTATTTATGCTGTGATACTTTTCAGTGTAAACATTTTCTCTACGGATATATATTTATTTTAGCACAGAAAATATATCTACATCAGAAAAGAGAATTATTTGCAGTAACAAATAGTGATGTGTGTATGTGCGTCATTTTTTTGCAAATTAAACCTACACTTCGGCTTATTGAGATTATTCGAAGGGATTATTCGAAGCACGATGTCGTAGTGCGTGGTAATCGCCGAAAAGTGGATCGCGCGATGCGAATCCTCGGCACGGATGGAGCCAGTGGCGAATGCCGCATCGGCCAGACGGCCTCGGGCGCAAGTAGTGAATGCCGCGGTACAGTCGGCCGTAAGAGCGAGCCTGGACCTGGAGCGTAGATTCTCCGGGATTCCTCCTGTCCGCAGTACCGTCGCACAATGCAAAATTTGCCGCAATGTATATAAATGAACATTTTCTATTCGACTGTATACACGAATATTTTATTTTATTTATTTTTAGACGGTTTAATTTAATTAAATATTAAAGTCCGATGTTAATATACTGAAAAATTTTAAAGTCAATTTGTATGTATTTACATGGCAAACTTACTACAAATTAAATCTAAGTAGTAATTAAAGCAGTTTTAACATTTTAAAGTAATAAAATAATGACGCAATTTAATTATTTCTGTATATTATTTGTGTGAATGCGTCAAAGTAAAAATTAACACTAACAAAGGCAGAATTGTTTTTTTATCTAATAAACTAATACACTCTATATGTGCATATTATAATATTAAAAATTTTTGTTCTTTTAATGATCTTGAAATTATGAAACAATTACACACAATAATTATTATTAGTATGCAAAACTGTTATATGCAAAGATGTTATATTTGTTTTTATAATTAAATGAGAAACAATTTCACTGTTTTAAATCATGCATTGTGGAAATTACTTTCGTCACTGGCTTCTAAAACACTGTCATAAATTATCACGGAAAGTGATAAAAGTTGTAAATATTAAATAATTGCGAAATAGTATAATTACGGCAAATTAAAGTGACTACATGTCCAAATTAAATGTAGCGGAATTTATGATAATAAAAGGAAACTAACAAAATATGCTCTGTGTACTGCGGAGTTTATTACCGCATATGTTAAGTGCTACATATATATTAATTTTGGCAACTTTTTGGTCTTTCTAAAAGCCCCAATGTAAGGAAAACAACTATATAAAAGTTATAGCTATTATATGGCTGTTTTTGTAGCCATAATTAAAAACCAGACGTTGTTACATTGTAAATTATGACTTTGATTGTTGACAATGAAAATGTCAACTGTAAAAAGATTTGATTATTCTGATACGATTGCATATTCACTTTCTTATTCATTAAACTTCCGTCTTCGTAATTCCATTCTATCATCGATAAAACTTAGATGGATAAATGGAATGCGAAGGTGAAATAAAAATGAAATAGGGCAAAGGTCGTAACAGCCTACTGATTCTTTCATTACATTATTAGACCTCCTTAGCATGCGAATATAAATTAAAAGAACGTCTGAAAACTACCAAGGTGACTATAACTGTAAAATGTCCAATCCCGCATGCTTAATTCATTAGTTATTTTATTATAAAAAACATTCGTTAATTGTTAACCCAGAAGTTTGCCATACACTTTCATTTTTTGTTTATATCTTTCAATTTATTGGCGTTATTATATTTTTATCTTTATGTAAATGTTTGTTAATGTTTTTTCGTATGCGAAAATAGATGACGTAAACATGCTTATATCTACATAAAATTTGATATGTTTGTAACGATCGCTCTAAAAGATCATAGCACGCGCACATTAGTGTTTGTCGTCTCCACTAGTCTCCGCCATTATTATATTTTTATAAATAAAAAATAAAATTATTATAATTTTCTTATTATTTCGTTACATATAATTTCAACAAATCAATAATTTTAACAAAAAAAAAGATAAAATTAAAATAAAGATATATCATAAAAATACATTTCCAGTAATTATTACGTTCTTTTGTTTTTAATTGATTAATAAAAAAATTATCAGAACATTTTCTTATTAATTGTTACTTATAGTAATTATAATCATATATGTATTCTAGTTATACATATGTGCGAAAATAAATTTCGGTTAAAATGACCAGGACGCGCCTATTAATGTTTCGAGATGCCTACTGGGTTAAAAAAGGAGCAAAAATGTTGTTTCAAAATTTATCTAATAATAATTATATTTTTTATTACATTTTAAGATTGATTGAGAGAGAGAGAGAGAGAGAGAGAGACCTTTATTTTTTAGAAATTACATAAATACTGGGTTAGGGAAAAAATCTTTTTACAAGTTAGTAAAAAGACCTTTCCCTATCAATATCTTCGTTAAAAATGATCAAAATTAAAAAAGAAAAGTTTTAAAACTTGAACTCTACTTTCGAATGATTACTATATTTTTTGAATTTATGTGAGTTTTGTAATGTTTACATACAAAAAAAAATTACAAGCTGAAAAAAATAAAAAATTTTCTTTTCATTTTAAAGATCTATAGCGTGTCCAAAAAAAATTTAAGCAAATTTTCAACTATCCATCGTAAAAACTCGAAGCTTTCCCAGTAAAATCATTTTTTAAAAATATTCGAGTTTTTGTTCCTGAGTTACTCGCGGATTAAGTAAAAAGGAATATTCTGATTTTTATTGTAACTCTTAAAAATCATCGTTACAATTAAAAAGACAGATTCTTAAAGCTGAAACATTGCTCTATCTAGTAATCGTCAATTTTCTAAAAATAGAATTATAAAAAAGTCTTTTTACCATCTTGTAAAAAAATTTCTTCCTCTCTCTCTCTCTCTCTCTCTCTCTCTCTCTTTCTCTCTCTCTCTCTTTCTCTCTCTCTCTCTTTACAAGCACTTTCTAACTCAATATAAGCTTATTACTTTTCGTAATCTTTACACACAGTTCTATTTTATTCATATATCACTGATTCATATGTGCAGTGCAACTCTTTCCAAAGTCATAAATCTTTACATGAAGTTATTTTTAATCCATTTTAAAATAGAATAAAACTTCTAAAACAAATAACAATATAATAAAGCATATATCAGGTAAGTTAACTTTTTTTTTAACTAAGTTGAAGTTAACAACCTTGAAAATTTAACTAAGTTAAGATATAAGTTAATTTATAATGAAATTAATTAGAATTAAAAAGTTAAGTTAATAAAAAAAAGTAATTGAAAAGTTAAAAGTTATTTTTTTTTATTTTTTTAATTCATGATTTCAGGGTTTCAGATTTACATATAACGGAAATAACAATATATACTTCATTTAGAAAATACTCTATATTTTATTTACATGTATATATTTTGTTTGTATGTATTATTTAGTATATAAGATTCGACTATGAATACTGGCCTGTGATATGACTAAAGCTTTAGACACAATACGAGAAAGTAGCGATAGTAATAAGGAATAATAGATTTCAACCTATCAGAAACTAGATACATCGAAATACACGGTTTCTGATAGATTGAAATCTGGCGGTCATTTGTGTAATTTGAAATGAGATGAAAATTACAAAACTGAGCAAATTCAATAGAATATTTATAATTTCATTGATCAACACCTAGTAAATTTACTCACTTATGCAATTTTCATCTCATTTTAAGTATTGCTTAAATTTGCCGCGATATTATATCTGAGACTTAACTATAAAAAATTAAATAAAAAATTAATAGTTAAAATAAACGGATAAAATGTTACTAAATAAAGTTAAAAAGTTAAGAGTCTAAAATGTAACTAAGTTAAATTAAAATTAACTTTTTAACTTTTTAACTCAACTTTTATTTTTTTAACTTAGCAACCTTGACATATATACATATACAGAGTGTATCTGAAATAACGCCCACTAATCATATAGTGCTATTCCTAATAAAAAATTAAGACAAAAAGTTTTCTACCATTTTGCAATTTTCGTAATACTTTTTTTTTTTAGTTATTCAATGAGCAAAATGTCTAAAATCCATGCATATAAAACAACTTTAAAATATCTTTCAAAATTCTTTAAGAAACATCTTCAAAATATTTCACAAAGAACACTGAAAGATATTTTAAAATTGTTTTATACATCGATTTTATCTGCTTATTCGACAATATTTAGAAATTAATATCTCGTTAACTATTGCGAAAATTGCAAAATGATAGAGGATTTTTCGACTTAAGGTGCATTCGAAGAGAGGCTATTTATGTCTTTCTATCCTTGTTTTACGTCTAATAAACAACAAATATAGAATGACAGAGGTAGCATCTCCTCGAACGCACCATTAGTTTTTCATTAGGACTAACATCACTATGATTAATGAGTGTTATTTCAGATACATCCTGTATATATTTTTCAAGCCTTTATATTTTCAAAATTTTATAATTCTCGCAGTGATAAGGTGCAAGGACTTGAGGAGAGCATACGAAGGACCAGTGCATGCGTACGTCAAAGCGAGTCTAAAGAACACCAACGGCGAGGGAGTCGTTAAGAGGACTGCAGTTCATCGTGCTACACCAAATCCGGTGTTTCGTGAGATCCTCATACTCCCCTGCCCGGTATACAATAGTCACTGTACCGGTCACAAGCCTACGTCCTTGGACATCGCCGTCTGGCACCGGGATCGTCGTGCGAGGTGAGCATGTTTCGCGGAAATGAGAGAGAAAGAGAAAAGGGGAGCGGTGCAAGAAAATACTGACGCAGATTAAGTTCGTAAATCTCGCAAGGCCGCGGCGAACGCGCTAAAGTTTCATGCGAATCTGACGTCTCGTTTCCTGGGGATTTATTTATTAACACAAGTGCCTCGCAGCTTTGTTACGCGAAGATTAATTATGACTTTCTCAGAAAATCCATACGTGAAGAGGCAATCGCGTAGCGTGTTTAATTAAACAGTTACCCAAAGAGATTGAAAAAAAAAATAGAATAATAGTCTAATCTACTTTTTTTTAAATTTAATTCGAGAAAATTTTGATTTAGAAAATTAAGCGAAATAAATTTTTTCCTAAGTTCTTTTAAAGAAATAGATTAGATTTATTTCTAGTAGATTATAATTATTATTTTATAATTATTATTTTCTAATAAACCTTTAATTTTATAAAATTTTACATGCAAAACTTTAATTAGATAAAGATAAATGTTTTTTTAATATTTTTGTACAATATGATTTCCTTGAGAGAAAGAGCGAAAAATAACAACAAATTCAGCGAATTCTGAAACATGTGGTTGGAGAACAGGTTGTCGTGATAAGGCTTGAGCTATTTCACTTGTAATAGTCAAAGCGAGGGGGATAGAAACGAGGAAATTAACCTCGGTCGGCGAATCAGCCACGATTTAATTGATCTCGATAAAGCTTCGTAAACTATACGTCGTTAACTTACGAAGCTTAACAAGCACGTGATGCCTCGTACCATGTACGAGATAGTAATCTCTCGAGGTACGCCGAGGCAGTACAGCGTGGGAAAATCTCATGAAATTCGTAAAACGAGCACGAACCGCACGAGAGCTAGAGTATAGTCTGTGGAATTTATGTTATTGGAGCAACGAATTTATCTCTCTCATACCTCCTATCTTTTCTCCTGCGTCTGTATAAATCCGCTTATTTACTTATATCCATTAAGCCGCGTACAGACTTGTAGCAGAGCGCTGTCACGAACGCTGTTCGTGAACGCCATCGCGATGAAGACGAAGTGTCTCGAACACTGTCACGAACATCACCGCATAAAATTATGTAAACTTGTAATAGAACGCCGTCGCGAACAAAACGTGTACAGTGTGGATGGTGTCTCGAAAGCTGCTACGAACATCGGATCGATCGGCTGAGAGTCGATTTTTCGCCGCCAAAGAAATGTTTATGTTTAGCCACAGACGTACTTGTATCAAGAACATTGCCGCGAACATCGGGCCCTTCTGCCAGGGCCAAGGAAGATAATTTTAAGGAAGATCAATTTTAATCTTGAACAGAGTCTTCAATATCATTATAAAATTCATATGAAATCTCTGTATATCCGATAATTACATATGCAATCACGAGAAATTATTGTATAATATTAAATAAAATCATATATTTTACCAAATGACTTCATACGCAGTGAAAAAAATTATAATCTGATGAAATCATATGAAATCATGTAATCTGTGAGAAAATATTTCAGCTAGTAGTAGTTATCCGCTTGAATTTTTCACTATTAAACGAATTAAACGAATCATCGCAATATATTGTAGTATAATTTATTTATATAGTGTACTTTATTATAGTTAGAAATGATGTTATACAAGTAATTATAAATGCGGTCTCAGACTTGGATAAATTTCGTAAACTAATAAAAATGGAACATGACAACGTTCGCGATGTTCATGACAGTTCGCGGCGGTGCGACGGCGATTACAACAAAGGTAGCGTTGAGGTGACGGTTTGCAACGACGTTCTGATACAAGTCTGTATCTAGATAATCGTTTATCTATTACTGTATTTATTTTTACATATGCATGTCGATGGTGTTTCACAAGAAAACGCGTTTCTCCTCATTCAATATTCGATTGACGATTGATCAGTCTCTTTTCTTTCATCATTTCGGCCTTGGGTTGTTTATTCTTTGGATTGCCCAATCGAAGCAGTCAACCTAATTTTAAGCTTGTTCCGAGAAATTCTTCTATCGGAAAAATGCCATGCCGACGAAGCTTTGTTTTCGCAAAGATAATACACTCTCCGAACACGAATATGTTATTTGAACTATTTTAGCTTTAATGGCAATTGCATAAACATTTATTTAACAACAACGTTTTATAATTAATTAATCTTTTTCATTCTGCAATTGAAATATTTCTGTAACAGATTAAAATGTTTCAGGAAAGCACTTTGTATTATATAAACATTGAAAAATTTAAACTTTTTACCTCAATAGTTTTGCATTTTATTAAATTGCTTTAATACAAGACTTACTTTAAATGCAAAATTAACATATCTTAATTAGCATATGTTTAATATCTCTTAAATATATTATAGATGTAAATTATTGTTGTTAGGTAAAATCTTGTTTAATATACTTGATTAAGATTTGAAAGAATTTTAGTAATGCAGGAAATTATGCAATTCCATATGCAATTCCGCGTGCCTTTTCGGTCGATGGTCCGTCCGAATGTCTAAACTATTGTAATTTCTGGGGGCATCCGAGAGAGTTTCCCCTTTTGCGGTAGGAGGGGAATCGATTCCCCAAGATCATGCGCACCACGTTTACCACGTGCATTTCTCACCCCCTTTCTCACCCTCCTACGTCTACTGTTCGCATACAGTACGAGACATTACGGTGACGCTATATACACATCACTCTCCTCCGCTCCTCGCGGATGGACGACACTCGTCCATCTACTACGGCATGTGCATGTATATGCATCTATATGAACATGTTTATGTATTCTGCAGCCTTTCCAGACAATGGAAATTTATGCGTGTTTCCTTTTCTGCCTGTTTCAGACGTAGCGAGTTGCTGGGTTGCATGACTCTTCCTCTACCTTTGTCCCAGGATAAGGTAAATATTACGAAACTTCGAGTATATATTCGAGATGTTCGATCGACAGACATCCGCTCTTGATTCGTTTCGCGAATGTACGCCGTTTATCATGGAGTATCTAGAAGTCTGCTAAAGTTTGCTGATATATTAATTCTCAGTGTCCTCGAAAAGTTTCTTACTATAAATTAATAAAAAGTTCGCGTTTTTCTCCCTGGAGGCTAAGGATAAGTATATCGAAACATTAAGTATTCACTCGAAAGATTCTCGATTGAGACGTCTGCTGCCGATTTATTCCAAGTATATTGCACCACCGGATGCCTAGACGTCTACTAAAGTTTGCTACTATATTAAGCCTTGAATATAGTAGTGGAGTCTAGAAAGTTTTTTTTTTGCTATAAATCATTAAAACCTCACAAAGGAAAAGTATGAGAAACTTGGACTATTTACGATGCTCGATTGAAATGTTTCTTAGCGTTGTTAGCGAGAATTATTATATTAATTCTCAAAAAAGTATAGATACAGTATAGATACAAATATTATACAATAATACATATTTGCAATAATAAAATAATAAAAAAATTTACAGACAATTAGAATTTGGAAAATTATTATAATTTTTCTCATTTCATATAAAATCATAATCTCATCTTTTTACCTTGGATGTTGAAGTATAATGGCTGTTACATACATATATTAAAAATTCAAAATATTTTTTCATGTTAAGTGGGTTATTCACTACGAACACAGACATTATCTAATACTAGCTAAATCGTTGAAATGATATCCTACATACATCGTTCACTTTAGAACAAATGTTCAATTATGTAACGCACTTGCAGTATTACATTTTTTATATTTTGATATTGATATTTTGATATTATAATAATCATTACTAAAATATCATTATGGAATTTCTGTTGCAATTATATTAAAAAAAAATCGTCGCAATAATTGATTTAAATAGATTTTTCGCCAAGTCTTGAACCTATATTTTTTAATTTCGTCAATTTCAATTTCTCTCTGAATAGTTTGAAGTAAATTTTTTAAACGAAAATTTAATAGAATACGATTTCCAACTTGCGATTTAAAAAATTTTTTATATCCTCTTACTTAAATTTCCAAATTTAATTAGAGATAGAATTAAAAAATACATTCAATAAGCGTCCGAATTAAATTCGAGAAGATTAAAAGAAAAGAAATGAAACTTTTCTTACAGGAAGCGACATGGCATCCTCTCGAAGCCGGATCCGTCCGAAACACGAGCACCCCTTTCGCGAGTGTACCTCAAGACTGCGTCGTGTCGCCACCATTATCCAAGGATGGCGAGTTAGATAATAACAACTCAGGGACAGACGATCTGATGTATCTGAGGCATTTGGAGCTGGAACCAGTTGATCCGTTGACAGGTTTGCCCCTGCACCCGGGTTTCACCGCGAAAGGCGGCAGAACGCCCTGTACTATCACGAGAAGGTTGATAAGGCAAACTTCGGTCAATCAAGTGCGTTTATAAAAATTTTAAATCATTTAAAACATGAGATTAGACGAAAAGTTGCTAAATTATACATTTTCTTTTCTATATGAACAAGATTATAACACATTCGCGTATAATTCATTCACAGAAATCTAATTTATTATTGGAAATTATTTATTTTGAGTATTAAAAGCTCTAAATAACAATTTAATATTCAAATAATAATTTAATATTCAAAACAAATAATTAGTCATAACCTTCTATACGGAAAGAATTTTTTCTTAAAATTTATCCTGAAAATTTGATACTTGTAGTACAATACAATGTTTTAAAGATTTTTACTTCAATAAAATTAATTAAAATTATTTTATATTTCATTATAGTTTTATTAGTGAGATAAAAGAGATTTACATAAAATTCTTCGAAATACAATATTGTTCCATACTTTTAGAATAAATTCTAGCAAAAAAAACCACACGAAGTATTAAATTCTGATATTAATGAAACTTTGTATACATAGGTTATATAAAAAGATGAATTTAGAAAATGCTAGTTGCGATGGAAAAATGATTTGAAAAGTAAAATCACCTTTAATAATGCGGATTTTAGCTTTTTTCATTATATCTTAAAAACTATTCGATTAAAAACTATTCGATTTATCAAAAAATGTTTTATACAGAATTTTTACAATGTTCATCCGCGTCAATAATATTTTTTAAAAATAAAAATTTTTTTTAATTGAAACAATAGTTTATTAAAAATATTATTAACGTAAATGAATAAGGGAGCAGGAAGAGTAATTTTATTGTAAATTTTTTGTATAAAACATTTTTTGATATTTTGAATAGTTTTCGAGATATAACGAAAAAACCTAAACTTTCACGGGATGATTTCATTCTTCAATCTTTTTTTTCAAACCTTTTTTTCCGTCGCAACGGAAACATTTTCTAAATTCTTCTTTTTATATAATCTCTAAGTATACATTTCATTAAAATCAGAATTTATCACTTCGTGTGGTTCCCTTGTAAGAAAAAATTTTCTGTGTAGTATTAAATTTCTATAAGAATATGTAAAGAAGTTCGAAATTAAAAACACATTTAACGTTTGCTAATATGTATAGCAATACTAATTAACTTTGCTGACTAAATGTTTTATTATTCATCTCTCAGATTCCATGGGGATTTTCGTTATCGTGGGGCAGGCCACCACGAGTGGAGCGCGTGGACCCAGGAAGTCCGGCAGAACGTTCCGGCTTACGGCCAGGTGATCATGTGGTATTCGTGGAGATAACAAACGTCGTAACGAGACCACGAGATGAAATTCTAGGTCTTATCCAGGCCGCTACGAATCAGCTGGTGCTGGAGGTGTATCGTAAAGGAGGTGCTCACTCATCCGGTGCCCATCACAGGCCTAGCTCGGTGAACGCCACACTTCAGTACTCCTCCGCCGGTTCTAATGTCCAGCATGTCACGTTCAACGCCGAGGTCGGTACCGGCGTCCTCGTGTGAACAATACCGTGTAGCGGTATTAATAGTATATATATATATTCATCGGTATCTCGATTATGAAGAAATGTCGCATGGAATAACGGTATAAAAATTGACGCGTGATGCTATACCTTAATCAATTATTTAAGACACAAAATGATCTATTCTCTTGTATTTTACATGTCTCGGTTTCTTTCCAACATCAAGTATTTGTACTTTTAAAGATATTTCTGATAATACAATTTATTTTCTGATATTTCTGATTGTACTTTTGAAATTTGATTTCTGAGAAGGTTGTTAATTTTAATTGCTTTTAATTTAAATGTATGTTCATTAAAAGAGAAATTAAAATTAATTAAAATCTCAAGATCAGTTAAAGTACATATCTATAAGGAAAAAAGTAAATTGCTTGATCTGAAATAATCATATAAAATTATTTTATTATAATTACTATTGTTATCACAAGCGATATATATCTAATGATTCAAGATACCGAAAAATATTGATATAATATAAAGATTACCGCTACTATTAATGTCACTAACATTTACGTTCACCATTGAAGCATAATTACGTGGTTCGTAAATTAATAAAGATTGAAAGTGTATTAAAGCTTTCATTTTAACAAAATAATTGATCAAGCAAAGAATGCGTCAAATTTAATTGCAACATGAAAAGATGATATCGTAGGAAAGACATGTAACTTTTTATTCTCAATATCGAGAATATATAAAAAAATATATATTTAATTGCTATCAATATGCTGAATCGCGTCATCTCTGAGTGTTGATGCTATTTTACGAAAGTATAAACTTGCGAACGTGTTTGATAATATATTTTTTATCATGAGTATCGTTGCAATTTTGTTTAAAATCTTATTTAAAAAACAATCAAGATTTAATGATTGAGACAACTAGGACGATACGATACGAATTTAACCTAACTTACTGCAAGATTTAATTCTGTGAATTCGTATTTATGATTGCTATTAGTATTCTGGATATCGTGATATATGTCTGGCAAATATATATATAGTCAACCATTTTGTAAAATTTTTGATCGTCTACTGTTATTTTTTGGATACATTTGTAAATCAAAGACGTTGTAAAATTTTATTGCTAAATTAGAATCATATTTAAAGAATCGCGAAAAAATTTTATATATTTATGAAGAACTTATAAGGATCATTGTAGCGGAAATATGCAAATTTAGTAAAGATGTCATCAGCGTGCGTTATTAAGAGCTTATTTTTTGTTTTCGTCACAAAAAGAGTGCGAAGAACGTCACACACCTATATATTGTTTTTTTCTTCTTTTTTTATTGTACTTAATGTAGCGAAGCGTGTAGTGTATAGCGCGCGCGTCTCTCACGTGAGATGCCGTTTAAGTTATGATATGGTTATGTTTTGTACCTTGATCAGGTTGCTATTTTTTGTTGCCAACAAGTTTTGTTTCCAACCATGCGTTCTGTTTATTTATTATATCCTTATTACCCTCATCCTGAGATTTTAAATTATCATTACATTTTTATAAGTTTGATCATCGAATTATTTTGGTTTAATTATCAGTCATTATAAAAATTAAACAATATTAAGAATCTTATTTTAGATCGCATATATGAGAATACAATCAACTAGAAATTAATAAAATGTCTATAATGG
>NW_017259542.1:245664-247968 GCF_001594045.1 Atta colombica | reverse complement strand
CTACTCTAATTGCGAATTAAATTGACAAGCAATTTTAATAATTTGTTGCTACAATTCAGGCATCATATTATAAAGATGTTAATATGTTAAAAAACTGTTAATAAAAATTTATTGTGAAAAATATTACACCTCGGCTGGGAATCGAATCCGAATCTCTCTATATTCCGTACGAGCGTCCTAAGCCTTTAGACCATGGTGGTAACATCAAATTATTAAAATTGCTTGTCAATTTAATTCGCGATTACTAGAGTAGTTTAATTGCGTTTAGTTCGGAAAAACAATTTGGTGCATTTCGAAAGACTACAATATGATATATATGCAAGTACATATATGTTATATATAATAATTCAAGATTGAATTATTTAAGCAATGAAGATCTAGCTTCGACCATTATAGACATTTTAATTTCTAATATTGATTGTGTATAAAAATTAATTTCTTATTAATCGTACAGGAATTCCTTGCTATTCCTAGTTATTCTCTCTTACAGCTTGTTAACATTATTTTAGATTAAATTACAAAGCAAAATTAAGAATCAGATATTGTTCGAAATTATGTCAAATATTATACAATACAAAATTATATGCACATTTAATTATTGTCCGTTCTCTATAATATAGATATTGATAAAAAAAAATCTCTATTCTAAATAGTATTATATTACATAATCATTAATAAGAATGCTAGTTCTATCTATATATAAATATCAATTACGAGCTTCGTCTCAGAATGATAAGACGCGAAAATTCTGAAATCCATTATAATAAGCATCTATTATTTCGATTCCTTGTGAAAAATCGTTCAAAATCTTTTCGCGACTCGTTCAAACAGGTCTTTCCGAGCTTGGCACCTGACGCGCCACCCGAAGAAGAGTTAACTGTACGTGAGACTAGGTACTGGGGCGTTTTGAAGAGTGGCCATACGCGCTTCATGGTCCCGTTGTGCGAGCGACGCGATGTTCTGTCGGCGACGGACTATCTGATCCTCTTCCAGAATTTGGATGAGTTGCTCAAACTGTCCGAGGAGATCAGAGATGAGGGCGGCGGTGTCGACAGCTATCTCTGTAGAGTTCCTAAAATCACAGCTGCCTACCGAAGATACCTCAGTGGCCTACAACGTGCCTGCTGCCTGCTGGTCGCTCTCAGGCGGAACGCGGCCTTCGCCAAACTAGTCTGCGAGCCCGCCGTGCCACACAAACGACGCCCCGATCTCACCGGGGTGTTGCTTCTACCCTTAGAACACTACAGGTTGGCTAATTGCTAATTGATCGTTTCCTTTATAAAGAGATCTAATTTGCTTGTCAATCTTTTTCATTTGATAAAAACCACATCTTGTAAGAAATAAAGCTGTTAAATTTAATTATTAAACATGGAAATTAGTAAATAAACCGTGATATGCATATGTATGTTTTTTTTTTATGAAGTTGTTGCTAATATAAAAAGATGAAAGATATAAAAAAATAATTTATTCAATCGCTGCTTTCGTTTTACTTTATTTAAAGCTTCAACTGTGATGTATATATTTTCATAATTTCGTTAAGTTATTACGTTAAGAATTTGTCGTATATTTTTAATAATTCTTGATTTTTAAATATGCCTTTGCAATGAAGGTGTATTTACTTAATACTGAAGGATTACTAACTTATAGAAATCGATAATATTTTAATACTAATACTTTTAATACTATAATTTTTTCGTAAATCTTGCAATATATTATTTAAAATCTTAAATTAAAACTTGAATAGTTCTGGTTAAAATCTCGAAAACTGCAAAATTACGAAAAGAGTTTTTAATATAAATATAAAATAATTTCTCTCGCGGTGCTTATAGTATTGAGAAAGCGAAAACCGTACCGTTTTCGTAGTAAATTCATGCTTGCAGAGAGATGACAAGATTGTTGGGCCAGGCGTCCCCACGAAATTGCCAACAAGCAAGGGATTTGGCCCAGGGTTATAGAGAAGCTACGGCAAACGCGGGTGTCATGGAACCGCCGCGAGATACCGGAAGGCCTCTGCTAAGTTTACAAGAAGTAGAGTCTCGATTGGTATTTGCGAGATGCAAGCCATTTACCTTAGCGTTACCAGGAAGACGATGGTGAGCTTTTTAACTTATAATATATTAATAATAGATTTTAGAATATAGTGTTCGGAATTTAAATATCAAAACTTCAAGAACGCAGAAAAAGGATTGATAAACTAACATAACAAAAAAAAAGTTCTATAGAGATGTGCTTGTTTTTACTTCGTTTTGGAGAAAATTGCAAAAAAGAAAAGTGTAGGATTGTTTTCTTAGTTTATCGATCCTC
>NW_017259542.1:238539-245564 GCF_001594045.1 Atta colombica | reverse complement strand
ATCATATGTAACTTCAATTAAAATAAAATTTAATTTCTAATAAATATGCTATTTATATTTCAGTAAAGAATAAAAATTAAAAAATAAATATAATAGAAAGGGCTATGAACCAAGCTGGATATTGGTGCTATATATTAATGATCATATAAATTATACAGATAAACATTTCGTATTACTTTATCTGGTCATTTTCAATCTTAATTTATTACTATATTTTATGTTTAAAATAAAACGTTAACTATACCTAACAATTTATTAAAACTAAATTAAAATAATAAATTGAATTCTATTTGCTAATTATCCTTAACATCTCGTGTATATTGTGATTTTTTTTTATATACGACGCTCGCAATTCTTCTTACTTGGTGCGACATTAACTGGTCAGTGATTCGTGCACAGTGACTTCCTCAAAAGGTCGGCATAAAAAAGTTTCTAAGATATCTCCTAATGCAGTAACGTGATCAAATAATTAAAAAGATTGTTTCCATTATAATCTTAAGGCAAGTCGGAGTCCATAAGTAGTAAGAAAGTTATTTATTAAAAAAAACTGTAAAATTCGGAGTTATATAACTATTATAAAATCGAATTTCCTAGAGTTATAAAAAGCGTACAATTTTTTATGTATAAAAGTGAATACCTGATGAAGTCGTTATTGTTAGTTGCGTGTTTTACAATTGCGACAATATTTGTAAATCCGAGAACTCAGAAAACTTTCTTACACACACGGTGTATATGTCAAACAAGATAGCAAGAAAGTAATATATGACTAAAAGTGAAAAATGGAAAGTGGGGTATGAGTAGAGAGAACTAGGAAGGGGCTTCAAAGATTGAAGGATGGTAAGATATGTACAAATAATGCCTCCATATCGCTGTTTATTCCTTGTGATTGTCTTTTTATATAAATCAGCTTAGAACTTAGTCATTTATTGTACAATGGTTCTCTGTCTAGAACTTCTACTTCATTCCAATTAAATTGGTGTCTATTATTGATGCCATGATCTGAAATAACAGACGGAGATCCTGTTTTTTTGTTAATATCCGAGCGATGTTCATTAATTCTAATTTGTAATCGTCTTTTCGTTTGTCCAATTTATATGGCCTCATAATCTTGGTACGAGATTATGTAGACCACATCTTGGTTTGACAATGTCGAGTACATATTTTCCCCTTTTTATGATTCTTTTTAATCTGTTGGGAATGGTGTATTTTGCAATTTGATGTTTTTTGAAATTGGAACGAAACTTTAATAAAAATTTACATTTAAATTTTGTCAATTATTATTTATTTATTTCATTCTTGAGATTCTGTAAAATGAAATCGAGAATTAATTACTGATAATAATTTATGATCACTTTTAGCTATACAAAAAGATTTAACAATTATTAAAAATTTAAATCTATGTTTTAGGCTTTTCGGCGGAGCTCTCGCTAAGGTTGAAGGTCGAGCGCGTCTGCAACCATCCTGGGCTCTGCTGTTGACTGATCTCTTAGTATTTGCGCGAGTATCGCGAGACCGCGTGCTTTTCGTCACCGAAGAACCTCTGCGACTGTCCAGTATCGCTGAGGCATGTTTCACCGTACGAAAGAGACCGACGGAGTTTCGACTGCAGGTCGCCATACACCCGAATGGTAGCGTGGATAATGATCATGCCGAGACGATAAACAGCGGCGGTTGCAGCCCACACAGTCGACCTCGAAGACGTGTTCTCATCCTTCGAGCGCCCACTCCAGAGCTCAAGGCTGTCTGGCACAATCTTCTTCAACGGCAAATGTGAGTGGCGGGCTTGGCGCGAAAGTACGCGTGTGCGCCTCGCGGAATATTTTGTCGGGAATCGAGGTATAAGCGGAAAATCGCGCGGATGAACCAAGTAAAATTCATGAGCACCAATTTTCATTGCATTTTAGCATCTATGTGAATACAGGCTGTGGTTTGAGTTCGTCGGATCAGGACAGCCCCGAAGAGAGTCCGGTTGCTGGTAACAATTTCGCCGTAAACAGAGAAACCATAGAAAGTTCGCAGGTCAGTAAAGGATGATGATAGTTACGATATTCGAAAAACTATTCCGATATATTTTACATTTTGGGGAAAAAATTATCCACGTATTATTGCAAAAATGAAATAAAATTAAAAATTAAAATTATTGTTAAAATATCTATTTTTTACAAAATTCCAAAATTGATCTGAAATCGGTCTGAATGTAATAGATCACAAGAGAACCTCGACAACCAAACGAAGAGGAAAAGGAATCGCAGTCTGGCGAGAGTCTAGAGACGATTCTGAAGAACTCTCGGGAGAATAATCACCTGGCGCAATGGGTGCGCAATTCGCATCAGATCCCACCTCCTGACCACGAAGGTTCCTTTGAGGAATGGACAGCCGAAGAATTAGCGGCCAGAACTCCCCGAGAGAGCAACAGCCGATCGACTAGCCAGGATACCGCGACGGAGGAAGTCACCACGGCGAATTCCGACATAGAGCAACAGAGCACCGCATCTAGTGCAAGTCTAAGTACTGTGAAATCGAACAATATGACGCGGAAGAACGGCAGTCATATACCTACAAAGGAGAATTCAACGAGTTCCATCAGCATTTGTCGAAGATGTCATAGGTATTAATTTTAATGTGCAATCCAACTTGAATGTGCATTAAATATTCGAATATTTTTGAGTCTTTTTATTGATATTCTGAAAAATCTTTAATTTGTAATTCTAGGGCTCTCTGTATTTGTCATAAACAATGCAAGCAAAATCGTAAATATTTCTTGGGGAAGGATAAAATACAAGATCTATAATAAAAATTATTGTTAATTTTGTTAGTTCAATCAGTACAATGACAAACTACAGAATGTTCAAAAAAACTATTTAGCATTTTAACATTACAAATGGTCGAGATTTCGTCCTAAATTCACTAAGACTTTTTTTCTCAGTATGGTGTGTACTATCTACTATATAAATGCTAAATGTTTTTTTATCACTCTGTACAATTGCCCACTACAGATTAGGTTGTCCTACACCGCCGTTGCAAAGGGATCCGTTTTCTCCATTGCCACCAAAGATTTCGGTTCTTCCACCAACTCCCGATCTTTGCACAAGGCATAGATTGCGAAATGGATTGCACGATAGTCCAGGACGTAACAGTCCTAGTTATACGCCTGCGGATGGTAACACCGAGGATGGCAGCGAGGATGATCTCGATTGTGACGGGGAACCCCCTTACAGGTAATAAATTATAATTATTTTGTATGCTTATTTATCTGGTTAATTTATATCAGAAACATCGATATCAAGATTTCTTTTTAGCTATTAAAAACAAAAGGGAAACAAAATAAAAAAAATTGTCAAATTTGTTTGATCCTAGCCAACAGATAGAACGTCTAGTCAACATTTAAATTCATTCATTCAATGAAACCTATTGTAGCTCATTTATAATTAATTGATTAATGATCATCTAAATTCCTAAAAACCGCAATAATCTGAAAATTATCATGAAACACTACATTTGCATTCGGTCTTTCAACAAAATTTGTTTAAATGGTCACAAAAAAAATTATCACAAAACATCATTTTCATTCGGCTTTTTAAGAAGATTTAATGAAATTAAAGTGACTTTTTGATTTCTTCTGTCTGTAACGTCGTATCACGCAGAGCTTTGAGACGGTTTGGTACAATGAGCAGCCTGGATCAAGATGATGAGCTGGATGAGCAGGGAGACGATGATAATCGGGATACGGAATCGCCACCATCTGGCTTGAGAGCATGGACTGCCCGAGCGAGTAGCTATGTTGTCAGCAAGATGGTTTTGCTAGAGCAATTCAGCGAAGGTGTCGGCGGTTATCTTCTTCAACCGCCAGTACCTCCAGAGCGAACTGAATTCTCGTTAGATCCAAACGACGAAGAAGGTACCACGTCCGGGGCGACTTCCGGTGATGATATATGGGGTACACCGACTTCTGGCGGACCGGATGATGAAAGCTTCAGTGCCAATTCGGTAATAATATTTTCAACGACAATACACAATATTAAATAGCTTATTCAAATAGCTTAGAAGCACAGTGAAGCCCCAATGTGAAAGATTTTATCAAGTGATCACGATTGACAAATTTATTTTTAAATATATTAAATACTTATTTCATGAAATGGAGAATATACCGATATTCATAATTAGTTCTTATTTTAAGATTATCTTAAGTAACGTATTAAGATGTTAAGATGGCTTTGTGATTGGATTTTTGACATCTTAAGATTATACCTAAGATGGTTCTAAATATAAAAATCGACTACTGACTTATGTATTACAAGACATATAATGAATATTATAAGTTTCATTTTTTTTTTAACAAATTTAATTTAGTTTTTTTAACAAACAACTTAGAAATAAATCCTCCAATTCATGAAAGAGGAAATCAGTATTAATTTATTTAAAATAGTGTAATACAGTTTATAAACATGTCAAAGTTAAATATTTCATCGCGTCGATTGTAAAAACTTATTACAATATGCATTAAATTATAGTTTATACTCTATACTGCATTGCATAAATAAATAATGATCACTTGATACGGATGAGTATGACTATTTTCACATAAGCTTGCTTGAAAATAGCATCTAGTTTCAAAGCATTAACTCATTTAAATTGCACTCTGCATTAAACATAAAAATTGCATTTACTTTGAGAACGATTTGTACGAAATTTGATGTACAATACTATGACAAGTAGTTTTATTTTTTAATTCATGGAATCAATTCGATGAAATTTTTGCGACAGTATTGTTCTAAACTACAAGTCGTTTATTGCCCAAATTTTTGTCTAAATGCGACTGTTTCATTTGAGATACATAAAATCACAGAATCAAATAGTCGCACCTAGCACTAAATATGGGATCACGAACATTAAATCAGGGGCTTCTTCATTCTCGGTATAGGCCTATGTGACGCAGGAATGCAGCGATAAAAAGAAGATAGAATAAGCTTCGCACGCTTGCCTGCATGACGACGCTTGCCTTCTGTTTTTCTTTTTGCAAAGAATCACTAGCCCGAGCTGTGCCTGACTTCCCTAGCCGCCGCCGAACGGTTGCAGCAGCAGCGGTGGCGCGATGGGTGCCGGAGCCATCGGTGAGGACAATTACGGCCTAAATCTGTCAGCGGAAGACGATGTCGATCAGGAATCAGAGAATGAGGATTGCTCGTTGCCGGAGCTAAGCATGGACCAGTTACTGGGCAGCAGCGGTAGTTTGGGCTCGTTGCGCTGTTTCCTGGGCAGGAGACGGCTGGAGCCGCTGCCGGAAGAGGAGGATTCGCCTGGTAGCGGTAAGCACCAGGTCGGATGGTGGTGACAGCGGTTTCAAGCGACGTCCAAGTTGAGCGTCGGTGCAAATGTGGACGAGCGCGATCGCGTCTTCGCTAAGCTGAGCCAGGAGGACGAGGAATTCCGTCGGAAGATCGTCGATTTGCATCGCAAACTATCAGACGTGGACGCAACGTCGGAAACGGCCGGTTCACCCAATTCAAAGAGTTCCAAGGAAGCCGAACGTCTGAAAGAGCTGGAAGCCGTCGCGAGAAGAGCGGAGGAGACCAATTCTCGCAATGTCGAGGAGATGAACGCCGAGAAGAGGCGGGAAGCGATGCGGAGAGAAGACTCCGTTGAGATGAGCGACAAAAGAAGACACAGAAGTAAAAGGACCGATCAATTAAGGAGGTCAAAGAGATTCGAAGAAGAGTTTGACGATCAGAATGAGAGAGGGAGTCCGTCGAGCACTGGCGAGACAAATTTTCTGAACAGACTGAGGCTAAAGAGACGGAGCATGAAGCTACTGAGTTTCCTGAGCGGAAAAGCAGCGGACAGATCACAAGAAGAGAGAGCAGCACGACTACTGAGGATGTATATGCCGGAAAAGGGCGGTGCCAGGTCGACACAGAACACAATCTCGATTCATCATACGTCAAGGGACAGGCGGTTCTGGAAATTGCGCAATCGGAGACGAACTAGTTCCGCGTAAACTCATACATAAGAATCGTGTGGGTGATGCTTTACTCGTGCGTCACGTTCGTTACTGTCAAATATAAAAAAGATCATGTCGCTCTATGCGAAAAAAATGAAGACTATCGAGAGTATGTTTTGAAATCGTTACGAGATAACTAGCATTAAAATTGCAAATATAACATTAACAGTTATCTTGATACAAAACGTTAAATTCGTAAGTCGCGTGTTAGTTTAAAAAAATATTAGTAAAAAAAATATTTAATATATTAAAATGTATTAGTATACTGAAGTATATAATAATTACTGTGATAGCATAGAAGATGATTAGAAATGATTACAAATACATTTGAAGATGACACTGCAAGGAATTAATAAGATTTGACACACGAGTAAATCATAGCTCAGGAAATCGTAAATTAAAACGAAAAGAGATCGCGATGAACGGGGAAAATCGAAAGAGAACGGCAATCATTATCTCTCCGTTACTAGGACTTCCAAAACATTCGTGTTTACCGAGACTTTTTGAATTTTGCTCGAGCATGTACGAGGCCGAAGTTGTTTTCATAGAGTGGTAGTAGTGATTACGAATAGTTGACATTAGGTTTAACTGCAGTTTCAATCTAGTTCACTTCTTAGTACCGCAAGGGAATAAAAGTTACAGTTGGTTCTCTATCAGTGGAACAAAGGAAATGCAACTCCAGGATTAGTCGAGTACAATTTCAGAATTGCGCTATTAGTAAGCTTGCTAAACCTCGCGACAGGACATTTTATGGATACGGCCTAGCGGATCGTTTCCAGATCATTTGAGCTGATCATCAGTTTGAGTTGGAATCGGCGAGTTTCGCTCGTGAATGTAGACTTCTTCTGAATTTCGAAGAAATTCTCTTTTTTTGGAACACTGTATCTAAATAGGTCCGCACGACTGACCCAAAGCGGCATTTATCTTCCACTTATTATATTAGATGTCCCGCAACAAGCTGCTGATATCTTATGTAAGGTTGAGGCTACTTTATGTCAAGAAGATAAATAAATTCGAATTATTATTC
>NW_017259542.1:226539-238439 GCF_001594045.1 Atta colombica | reverse complement strand
GTTAATGATGAGTCTTAAATTTAATAATCCTAACTTAATTAAACATAAGATTATATATTGTAAATCGGAATCTAATATTTATATTTAAACGTTTTGACTAAAAGAGAATCGAAAAACCTATGATTGATAAAATAATGAAATCTTATTGCAGGGCATCTTATAGATCTTGCTCTTAGTCTGCGAAGGGTTCCACAAATTCATTGGATGCATATATCATAGATTTTAAAATTGTAGTATCATATCTATTTTAGCGAGAGTTTATTAAAAAGACATTATCTTAATTTAATATTAATTTTCAAATATTATTAATTTTTAAATATATTTCATGCAATATTAGAATCAATTAATTAAGATTTAAATGAATTGAAAATTTTATGCAACCTAGAAACGTGGGACGCTTTAAACAGACTAAGAATTAACTAAAATTTTAACATTACTGTTAGTAGATTGTAAACTGGTCGATTGACCGCATATGAAAAATATAAATAAAACTATATTATTTGTTCAATCGTTTCTTTCGTATATCTTAAAGTGCAAAAGTGTCTTTCATGAATATTATTTTCACATATTTTTCATACATACAACTGCTTCTAACTGTAAATTTCTTCTGACTATACTATACAGGGTATTTTGAAAGTTTTTTCTCAGGAAGGGAATTTTAACCGAGGATTACCTACCAAAGGATTATTTTGAAGGTTCCTCCATTGATAGATTAACATATCAATGACTTATTAACAAATATTTATTTTTATTACACTTAATTCAGTATCTATTACATAAAATTTCCCTCTAACCACTTAAGTCTCAGTTTCTCTTGTATAATATCACGATTCAGCTTCTTTGGATTGTTTATAAACTGTTCCATAGCTTCTTCGCAAATAGGGTCTACTTTCGGTACAACATAAAATGTGCCATTCTCATGTAAATATGTGCCATTTAGATCGTCCATGGTTGGCAATTTGTCTGGCAACTTTATGGGAATGATCTTTACCAAATGCTTCACCTTCCAGAGCATGGCACACATATCTGGCGTGTTTTTTACGATCACTAGAACATCTCCGTGTTTCTGTAAGACGATTAAGCGAATAAAGAGTTTGTCAAACATTAACTTACTTTATGCATACAACTTTGGCTACCTTATCTTCGAAACCTAAATTTTCGAGCACCCTTTTCTCCCACCATGGATTACCCGCAAAAGGCTTTACCCGTCTTACTAATAACAGCTTACTCAGCTCAAATGATGGATCAACATGATCTGGATGTCTACAAATGTAATTTTTAAGTACCAAACTAGAAGCAATTGTGAGATTTACTAATTGCAAGTTGTTATAATTCTTTTGGAGTTCAAAATATATTTTTCTCAGTATTTAACAATTTGTCAGAATTCAATCTTTAAAGAAAAATTCCTTTGAAACTTTAAATTTTGACAAATACTTTATTAAATACTGGTTTTATCTTGTTTAACTTTACTTACATAAAAATGGAAGGAATTGTTTTGAACGTCAACAATTCAAATTTAATTTAAAAAATGTAAAAAATAAATTTATAATTTAAAGAATTTACAATTTAAAGAATTGATAATTTCTTCGTGGTAATATTGTATTTTATTGTATCTCATAAATAGCGGAATTTCGAAAAAATTAGAATAGATACGATGTAATATAACCTCACGTACCTTGGAAAATATGTAACATGTCCATATTTTACCCCTTCAAATTTATCCTGTGCATCTTTCCATTTAATTCTACATTTCATATGGGCATGACGTACTAAATTTAAGAAAATAGGTGCACCAGTCAGTTTAGTTGTCACGTTGCAGCTAAAAATTAAATTTCGTAAGTCTTGAGTATAGGTTAGAGCTAACTTGTTCTTGGAGTATATAAAAGTCAATAACATTATCATATATTGTTTCTATCATTCAAATAATTACAACAATTTATCTCAAATTTGTTTACTTACATAAACATTGCTCTTTTGTCTTGTGTCTATTTATTACAAGTAATATCACATAATCAACATTGATCAACACTCTTGATTCATATCAACTTTTTGATAATTACGCATAACTGGTGTGTGGCGCCAGCTAGTGAAGATAAAGGAAAAACCAGTACAGAAACATAAATGAGCAATACCTAACAACTTTCTTGCATTGAATTCATCTTTACCGACCAAAGAATTAGAAAATCCAGAATTGTGGATGATGTTTGAAACGCAATAATAATTATAGTAGAAACAAAATGTGTATGCATGAAAAATTTTGTAATCAATCTTGAAATGATCTCGAAATGACAAAGTCTTATTTTTTCCGTTTTGTTTTAAGCAATTTTATTTTAACGAAAATATTTAATTTAAGCGAGTTAGTAATTTTTAATTGTCAGGACATTAAAATTATGTAAAAATATAAATATGTTAAAAATATGTAAATACAAATATAAAACAAATACGATGCAAAAAGATTACAACCTGATAGATTTTTGCTATTAGTTTTTTTTTGTATTGTTGGTATGTGATATTTAATTTATTCATATTAAGTTTAAATTTTCTAATTAAATATTACTTAAAAAATCGATATTTATCTTGTTTGAAGTCTTAAGATGTTGGGAAGCAAATAATAATATAATTATAGCTATAAATATACGATAAAAGAAATCAATTTTTGATATTTGACTTTTTTTTGTGAGAATTTACGATCGCCTAAAATTACTCTAAAATTTTATAATTACTGTATATTGTGAGTGTGTGTGCGTGCGGTGTGTGTGTGTGTGTGTGTATGTGTGTGTGTGTGTGCGCGTGTGTGTATGCGGTGTGTGTGGGTGTGTGTGTGTGTGCGTGCGTGCGTGCGTGTGTGTGTGTGTGTGTAGGATGACTCATGTAGTGTTACAAGCCAATAACTAAAATATAAAATAAAATAAAAATATTTGTCCTATCAAAAACTTGTTCGTGAGAAAGTTTCATATATTTGAGAGGCCTTTCTAACTATGTAAACAAAAATTCATCCCCCCGTTCCCCCTTGAAGAGGGGCGAGAGATAATTTCAAAGTTTCAAATGGGACCTCCTGTAAAATATATATTTCTACGGGGATTCTACGGGGAAAAACAAGTAAACTTTGTCTGAAACATTTCTTTGGAAAATGCTCCTATCAAAAATTATGGACATTTAAACTTTTAGCCATTTTATTTTATGTGATTCAACTTGAAATTCATCCATTGACTCAAAGTTGTGTTCACGACGATACAATTAAAATGAAAATGATTTTAATGTTAATCAAAACAAACACATATTTATCGGAATTATATTTAAATATACACATTTATCGGGAAACATTTATACATATAAATACAGATCTATTATGTATTTAGTTAGTTTTGAGCTGGTTTTCATGTTATGAAATTCGAAAATCTCATTTTGAATGGAACATGGAAATTAATATGTTGTTAATTCTGGAAGAATGTGAGAAAAATTATCGACGTGCAGCGCAATTAGAATGTTATAATAATAAAAAATCGCATATGACATTTCTTCGTTTAGAAAATCATTTGGATGGTCAGTTAAATGCAATTAAAAGACAAAAAGCAAATTCAGCAGTTAATTATGATAATAATATTAACATTCTCGCAGCAGTTGAAGTAAATCCACATGTCAGTCAATGCGAATTAGCAAACACGTCTGGAGTTGGATAGTCTTCAATACAGCGGATTTTGAAAAAACAAAAATTTCATCTATCGTTTGATTTTGATTTAGAAACTTTTGAAAACTAATTGCGAACGTGTAATATTTTACGAGTGGATGCGTGATACCATAATAAATGATTTATTTTTGCAAAATATTTTTTTTTTCTGATGAAACAACATTTATCAATATTGGACACTTTAATAGACATAATATGCATTATTGGTCATATGAGAATCTTCATTGAATGCGCGAGTTCATTTCGTTGGTCATTAAATGTATGTTGGAATAATTAGCGATTTTGTAATTAGACCATACTTTTTGATGATACTGAATCCTATTGTAATCTGTTAAGGAATGATCTTCCCTTACTTATAGAAGAATTACTATTTAATGTAAGAAGAGACATGTGATTTCAACAAGATAGTGCTTCCTCATTTCCAGAGCAACGCGTACTCTTTTAAATAAGATATTTCGTGACAGGTGAATAGATCGAGAAGGTCCTGTTCAATGGCCCGTCGTTCATCTGATATTACATCGCTATTTTTTTATGAGGATATATCAAAGAGGAAATTATATCTCAATTACGACGAAAGAAGAATACATACAGCACTAAAGTGAATCCGAAAATGTTGTTTAGAGTTAGGTTAACAAAGTTTTGTAAAAAGAATTAATAAATGTTTAGATATTAATGATCAATAGTTTGAATATTTAATAAAATAAAAAAAAAACAGAAAAACTATGAGTCTTATTTAATTTATCATTAATTTCAATGCACTCTACATTAAAGTTTAAGATCCGTATTTTCAGAATGCGCTTACAGCGATATTAGCACGCTAATAACATGCTATAATTTATGTTACGCATACTATAGAATTTCAGAGATAAAAGCGCGTTCTGAATACGGGCCTAAATGTTTATAACTTTTGATAGCAGCATTTTCCAAAGAAATGTTTCAGACAAAGTTTTCTGAATCCAAATATGTAACATTTTACAGAGAGTTCCATTTGAAATTTTGAAGTTACTCCTCTCTTCAAGGGGACAGGGGTGGATTTTTGTTTACGTAATTAGAAAGATAACGTAATTAGAAATATATAAAATTTTCTTACGAATAACTTTTTGATAGAACAAATATTTTTAGAGTTATTAGTTTGTAACACTTTAGGCCACCCTGTAATAAAATTGTAATAAAATTGTTGTGCTGTTTAAAATTTGCTATTTTCTTCCTCATTTTTTCTGTTATATTTGCTTTTATGTTATATATGTTTATTTTTCTTCCATAATTTTCAAAAGACATCCCTTATTAAAAAAACTCAAAATTTTTGTATTTACACTCAATTTAGTGTTATTTCAGACACTGAACGTTATTCTCAACTTGAGAATTAACTTGAATGTTATTCTTAAAATTGTGAGTATTATTTATTCTATGCAGTTATTTAATTCAGTTTTATTGTTAAAATATGTATTGGTTTGCATTCCGCAATACACACGTCTTTAAAATTATAATTGAAAAAAAACGCTTTACCCTCTCATTTGGGAATTAATTTTTTTATTGCTTTATGTCATCCATTTAATCCTGTATTCTATCCAACAATGCTTAATCTATGCAACCCTACGGAAACTGCTACTTCGATAATTCAGGAATTTTTAACGTTAATTAATATATAGTTGTGACATATCTGTCTAATAGATATTGTCAAAAAAAGTTTCACATATAGTTTCACAAAAGTACATATAATTTCACATATAGTTAACATATATTTCTTTTATAAATAAATTTGCGGTATCTATTCAATTTTAGCGTTAAATAAAGGTTAATACTTTTAATATAATTAACTTTTACATTAATTTAATTTAATTTTGAAAACACTCAAAGACACTCAAAGATTTTAACCATTCTACTGAATGCCATATAGTGCCAAGTGTTGAGAGTAAATTTTTAAAATTGAGAGTAAATTTTTAATGTTTACAGCGTGTACACTTAAGTGTGAACACTCATTTATTGGATGGACACTCTCAATCTTTTAATGTATATACTCAATTTTAAATACAAACGCTCGATCTCTGGATGTACACACTCAATGGAGCGTAAATCTGCAGTATAAGTACTTAGAATTTAAGTGTATACACTCAAATTTGAGCATAAACTCCCAAAATTGAGTGTAATAAACCCTCAAATTTGAAATATTTCTCATAAGGGATAATGTTCTTTTATTTTAAATATTTAATTTTGTTATTATAATATAATTTGGTCTTATAGAATAATAAATATACTATATATAAATAAACATATAATAACTAGAGTTAAATTATATTCTCGCTCGATTAAGCCGTTTTCCAAATTTTATCTCATTTTCATCCCGTTTCACTTCATTGTGCAATATATATGGGCTTTACTAATAAATAAAATAAATCGATCACGCATTGATAATGACAAATAATGGAAGCGAAATTTTATTCTACCTAAATTTACCAACCTAAAATTACCAATAACACACAAAGAGAGAAAACGATTTGTCGGCTGAAATTTATTAAAAAACGTTGAGAGAATTCAGCGTGGCGAAAATCAATATTGACGGCGAATACAATCGTTTTTTAATAAGTATTTACATTTCCGTCAAACGAGCATACCGCCAATCATTATCAAATGATTTGTGCATTGTTGATAGGCAATTTATGCCCAAGAAAAAATATTGCATGAGAAAAATGTGACTTACGTGATTACTGAATTTATGGGGTAATCCATTGTCGTCGCAATCAGGGATATATAATGGAAGTAATATAGCATATTTATAATATTTTATCGTTTAAAGCGTTTTATTCAAAATTCGTTGTAATAGATAATATGTACAATTTTGAATACTAATATATTTTTTAGAATGGATATTGACATACTGTACTTGATCTATATTAATTGAATTTTCTGAGAAAAAGAATCACGATTGTCACTAATTGGGACATTTATCTCAAATCGTAAGAAATCGATCAATCACAATCGAATGTGAGAAGAATAATCGACCATGATTGGGAAATTTCTTACATCTTACTACACAATTGGTGCTTTTTATTTAGTGACACAACGCAAGCATTATTCTATTTTTGCCATTCAGAGAGTAACAAAAATAGAATTATTATTGTGTTGATTTGTATCACCAAATGGGAAGCACTCGATATTACTCCCATTAGTCCCATTGTAGTTGGCTCATAATGATAAAATGTATGTACAATTACTCACCAGTCGCGATAAAAAAGCGAGCTGTTATCCTTGCCATTCAATCCTGCATCGTATGTACTCTGATATACTCCTATGTCTCTTTCTGTCTCTCGTTTCTTGTCACTACTCACTCTATTGCTTTGGATACTCGATGCTCGTTCACTGCCGCGCAGAAGAAAATCACGGGTGGCTAATTACACTCACGAGCGCATCCAGCAGTTACTCGTTGCTTTGTATAGCATTTCCGACTTTGAACACTCGATTTTCTCGAAATTCACGATCGTTCGCGACAAGAACGACAGCCAGTCACTCATCGCGACACTTTACTCGATCGCATCCTGAAGTTCGTTCACGATAGAAGAAATATGAAGTGATAGCCGAGGCGTTTGGGTCCGACGTTCGATCTGACTCGTTTTGCGGCAACACGAAGTTAGCAACTTACTACGTGAATAAAGTAAAAAATAGTCACGCGCGCGGTTATGCATTTAAATTGAAATTGATGTTTGATTTTTATTATTGCGACATACTCGAACATGATAATATATAAATAGACAATGAGTACAATATTAATTAATTAATTTATACCTTATTTTATTGTATAACAATTAATTTATTATAACTTTAATTGGTATTTTAATTGCATTAATTGCGATTGTGATTATGTGATGATAATCAATCACTAATTATTAGAAACGAGTATATTATATCATATTTTACAGATAATACGATATTTTTGTAATAAATTCTTTGAAACGGCCCGACAATGGACTTGTTTGTTTACTTTTTTGCTTGCTTGTCGCTTCGTTTGTTGCCACGTTCGTTTGTACTTTGACTCCGCAGTGTCATCTAACGTCAAGTCGCGCAACGCAACGCGCCCGAAATCTCGATATGATCGTTCTGACGTATTTTTTTTCGTGAATTCCGCACGCGAGAAGCGTGCGTGAGAACGCATCAGAATGAACGAGAAAATCGAGAACGTATAAGTTGCAGAGAAAAGATTTAACTATCGATTCAGTCATCGCAATTTGTTCGTCGGATTTTCGGGATCAGTGATTCGTATCTCTTAAACCTTGTGTCCACAATGCTAGAAATCAGTCTGAGATCTTGGGTGGAGAAAGAATTGACCGATCGTATTGTCATGTCATCGATTTTCAAATGTGATTTATTAATTTCTCCGTCCTATATCTCGAATCGATTTCTATAAGCATCATGGATATAAGGCTTTAAAAAAAATGGAGTTTTATATTACGCTTTTATTTACAAGAAAATCATTTTGACGAAGAAATTTAATTATTATTTCTACCTGTTGTTTTCCTTATTATTATTGCTGCAGTATTTTTATGTACAGAATTAGTAAAAGATTGTTTTTATTAATAGATACTTGCAGAAAATAGTGATAACTCCAACTGTCTTAACCGTATTTGTAACAATTATTTGATCGTCAACTTCGCTAATATCGTATTTTCTTTGTTTATTGTAATTGTTAGCATGATGTTATTATTGTTATAGTGAATTCAGCATACATGCATTAACTTTACTAGTGCTGCCCTAACATGGTGGGAGTGTAAAATCACTTTGGTGCTATGCTAAACAGCAGAAACATCAATGCAATATTTCTTGAACTTGTTCATTTATTTGGTTGGTCTGAATATAAATTCAGCACCTGGTGAAAAATTTTCTCAGAATTTTTTATATAATTTTTCAGAATTTCTATATAATTTTTCAAAATTTCTATATAATTTTATAACTTTCTCACATTTTTTATACGAATTGGAACATTTCTCAGAAATCTATATCTTTTCTTAGAATTTTTTATATATGCTAATTATAAAATATCGTAAGATTTTTAAGATTTTTTGTAAGTATAATTTTTGATGAAATGTATTATAAATCTAAAAAAATTTTAAAATATTTTTTAAAAATTAAAAGAGAAATTTCAGAATATTTCAGAATTCACTTGTACAAAAAATTCTGAGAGAAGATGTGAACTTTCCGAATATTTCTGAGTATTTCTGAAAAATATTCCAATTCGAATAAAAATTATGAGAAAAATTTTCACCAGGATATACTGGGTTAGTTTTCGTTTATCGAATATGACAAACTAAACGCACTGATGCACAATGCGCACAAGCCGTATGTGGCACTGAAAAAGTTTACACTCAATGCAATCGAATTCACTATTATATTGTTAACAATAAAAATAACGATCACATTGTTTATTTTATTATTGCGCTATGTAAAAATGTAACAATTATTTTTACATTTTTTTTTTATACGTGTAAAAATATTTGATATTTTATCGGTTTTATCGTGATGTGTGCATATTTTCAGGAGGGATTTGTGCAATTTCAATCGGATGAAAATTCGCGGAGCAGCTACAGCCGTGAGCCCACTCATGAAGGAAAAAAACAACTTTGCTCGTTGGGGGATGAAGATGCGAAATATCCCGCGGCGGTAAGTCCGACTTGAGTCGAAAGTTTCTCGTGAAAACTCATTTCCGTTGGGGCGATAGAATGCCTAAGGGGTTCGTGGCCCCCACGAAAAATGGGAGCAAGGAAGAAAGGAGAATGAGCGAGGAAACTTTGCGCGTGTGAAAAATGGGTACATCTGCATCTGGCAACGTTCTTTTAACGAACTATGTACCATACATTAATCGCGCACAATGTTCTTTGCGAAATATCTGAAATATAATTAAAATATAGTCTGAAATATAATTTTTATCTATAAAGTAATTTAATCTTATTACATAAATCAGGAGGAGACAATTTTTGTTCTTTATCTTCTACTTAGAGTTAAGATAAGAAATATTAAGGATTGAGATATTAGATAGGATTATTGTATAAGAAGAGAAATAGATAGTTAGGAAATATTCTAAAAATAAATAAAAGAAATATATAATTCAAGATATATAGTTCGAGGAGAATTATAAAAAATTTCTATTTTTTAAATATGTATATGGATCCATATTTTACATGGATCTCTCATTTAACGATCTCTCCCTAACGTGTGCAACTTTTTTGAAAACTACTCAACGATAAATGTAACGATATCAAGACGTTAAGATATGTATATAAAATACGAATATTACAGAAACTCTCGATAATGTGATGTCCATTTTGAAATCATTATATATCTCGTTTTATTTGCTCGTTTTACTTTCTAAACTGCCCTTATATAAAATTATTTATTGTAATTTCAGATAACATATAAGAGGCATTGCTATTTCTAAACAATAACATTTCCTTTATATCTTTTTTTATTACAATATTCCAATTCTCTGCACTGCTATAATAAAAGAAATCGATATTATATGACTATGATAATATTGCTTTAAAAATTTTCAATTTTATTCTGAAGTTTCTCCTTAGTTTACATGCAAGAGTTCGTATAAAGAATTTTTCATCATATCTTCTTTCTCTTTCTCTTTTGAAAAAACAACTTTTTATTTATGTCTTTCCTTTATTTTATGGTCTGTTGCATACACAGAGCAAATAGAAAACTATACCATCACAAGTTATAAATATTATTTAAACTTTAACACTTAACACTTAATTTGATTGTTATTTTAACTCAAATACAAGAATGTTAAAATATTTCTCATTTCCGACAAAGCAATTTTAATTTATATTTTTTTCTATATTTTGGAGATGCGATATTACGATCTTTTGTATAATTCCTTGGAGGATCCTCCAACTTTTCTGTCTATTTTTTCCGTTCTCGATGGGGAATCTCAACACATTATAAGCACGTGATACTATTGCTCGTTATTGTTGTTCGCCATAACGATACATTATAGTTGGCGGCTAACACATTTTTATATCAACGTTATATATTGATGATTGAAAATTCGATGGTTTTTTTGCTTTTGTTTTAACAATTCGAACGATAATGTTGATTCGAAATTGTTCGAGATAAATAAATGCTTTATAAAATCGGTTAGGTTTTGTTTATTATATAGAGGAAAATTAATTCAATGTCTATTCGTTAACATGCGAAACAGCGCTTTGTTTTTATTAAAAATTTGTTTCGGTTGATTTCTGGCTGGACGTGTAATAAATGTTATATTAAATAAATTGCACGAGCTGAAGTTATTTTAAAAATAAATTGAAATAATGTATATTTTTTCTCTGTTATATATCATATATTTTTAATTAAACATATCACAGATGATATTGCAATCTTTTCAAAGAAATTTAGAAACATTTTTATAAAATTTCTAATAACAAAAATCTATTATAAAACGTTTTTAAAAATTTCAATAAAGAAATTTCGAATAGAGACATTTTAATAGAAAATTTCATTGAGAATATAATAGTCTTTTATAAAGAAATATGTATATTCAAATTTTCTAATTCTTGATTTTTTATTGTTCATATATTTTATTATATTTTATTATCAGAAACCACAGCAGAAACATTGATGTTTCAGTTTTGTCAGAAAATTTTCGAAAAGCATGTTATCTCTGTTTATTTTTATACAACATAAAAGAAGGTTTGACGCGTTTCTGCCTCACATGAAAATACCGGCTTTGCGAACTATAGAAGGATTAAAAATATTTCGTCGAGAACGCTCAGCTCTTGTTCGCGCGCGAGAGCACGTCGGATGCACCGCTTTGAGTTTTAACTGGGATATTTAGCTGGTGCATCGATTTTTGCCGCCAGTTCTAACGATGCGGTCGACAACATCGAGCATTTTAAAGCGCCCATAAATCTTTGGTGATGGTCGACAGAAACCTGCAATCCATTTCATGCCGTTTGCGACGGCATATAGTATAATACATAGCTTATTCATGGTGATGCAAGAGTTTACAATTTCTATTTTGGTATAATTACTATAGAAAATCGGAAAATTGCACTAGTTGTGTGTTACACAATTATTTTATTAAAAGATTTGAGTATACTGTTTATGAAGCTTTTATATTTTAAAAGTAGTTCAATGAAGAGGAATATTTTAATATTTATAAAATACTTTAAAATAAAAATATACGTGAAATATAAGTTTCGAAAATTAGAAGCGT
>NW_017259542.1:216829-226524 GCF_001594045.1 Atta colombica | reverse complement strand
AATATTTATAAGAAATTATTTAAATATAATTATTTTCAATTGAATTACTTATTTTTCGTAGATGTTTATATTTCGTGAAGGTATTTATTCACAGTTTGCTTCTAAATTCAATTAGAGCATGATATTTGAATATTTGGATACATTTGAGATTCGCTTCAACAACTTCACTATAACAACGACGAAATTATTCACCGAAACGCCAGACGTTATATATACATGGCTACCGTACTCGTGGTTAAAACGTTGATCAGATCGTGATTTATGGAAATACATGCATGTTTCCGCAGTTAGTTTTAATTGATAGATCAAGTGGCTCAAAACTCAGTGTAATATTGATGACATTTTCACTTAAAAATTTATTTGTATGACATACCTGACTCTCTTTTTCCGATGCTTTTTTTATGCTTTTTTGATTACTTATATACCTAATTAATTTTTATATTAATAAAGATACATTTGTTATATTCCTTGACATAATCAAGCAAATTTCTGGCGTTTTAATTGAAACAAATTTTTTTACAATATGTTCATTTTTATGAAAGCTAGAAACAATCGAATTAATTGAATATCGCATTGTTCCTGTAGTGTGAACAAACAAATTGTGATTTTAAGTAAAATATTTCAGAACTTCGTTCTGATTAAACGTTTATATTATTATAAATAATACATAATTACTAGATACACACATAACATGGAAATCTAACCTTAAACCAAAGATCTTCAATTTTCTTTTGAATTAAGCCACAATTATATTTACTCGCGGTAAATTTGAAATTTTAGATTGCATAGTAGCGAATAGACAGATGCGAATAGACGGAGAGAAGAAAAGTTGTTAATGGAGTTTCATTAAAGTCCGACTTTTATTGAAATTCCGTAAAGCCGTGGAATTATCGGCGGAAAAATAAATACGGAACAAACCGTTGATCCTAAAGATTGAGTCTTGAATAGTTCCCTCGATTACCATGAAGAATCTGAACTCGTTGAAACGGCAAGAGCAACGACTTTTCTCCCTCACCCTTGGTAGGAAATTACAGCGAGTTGTGAGCGCAAAACGCTCGGTCGACCTTCGATCATCTTTCATCTCCGATTACATTTTCTGCGTTGTCCCGCACATTTCTCCCTTCTCTTTCGGTCTATTCCGGAAAGTAATTTCTATCGAAGATTTATCATCGCGTTTCTTTCGGTATAATGTCGCAGCATTTCTTATTCGCGATAGCGACCCAAGCTTTTCCCGGTTTGTTAACGGCTTCCCAGGTAATTCAATTGTGACTGTAATGCAGTTCGCGCGGCGCAATAATCTCATCCCGGTGTCTATTGTGGACAATATCACATAATATAGGGCATCCCCAAGTGGCGCGATATTCGCATTCCTCCCGTTAATTAATACTGTAATATCATCATTGAAATTGCATCGATATTATTGTTGCAATATTAAATCTATATTCGAATATGAATCATTGTTTATCTAAATCTATTACAATCGGCAAATTATTATCATGCATTTGCAATCTTTTACAGTTAATAGGTGGATTTTGATATGTGATTACAAATTGCACAATTATACACGCACATATAATCTATGTAAATGAATTTAGAAATTATATAATTATGCATAACAGCATTCTGTATTCGTGTATTTATATGCTTTATACATTTACGTATTTGTGTATTATGGCGATCACTCGTCGAAAATTTCAAACCGATTGTTGTTGTTATTATGTCGAAAAAATAAAAATAAAATAGAACTATTAAGTATTCCTATGCGTGCCATTGTGTGCTCGAAATGCTTTTATTCAACCATCGTCCGCGAAGTGAATGCGCATTACGTTTTTACAACACACCGGGAATATCAGCGAGAGTTATTTACGATATTGCGCTGCCGGCTGTAAAAGGACACCTTGATTAAACAGCCTGATTAAATACGCTCATTACATCTACCTCCATATATGCCATGTACGTGTGCGCGTGAGGACAATTTAATTAACGTCATGCGAAAACGGTGTCGGGTTTTGTTGTTTCTATCCGTTCATTCTCTTGTTCGTTCGTTAAATTCAAGTTTCGTAAATTTTCTTCATGAGAGAAACCGTCATTCGAACCAGAAACACATTTACTATTATCATTTAAATATTTAAAAGAAGAACGATTATTTATGTAAAAAAATCTTTAATTGTAAATCTACTTTTTAATGTAAAATAGAGTTTTAAAGTATCAGAATTTTTCACTCATAAATTGCACGATATATGATACTTCTGATTAACTTTGAGTAGAGAGGCGTTTTTAAATAAGTATGCGATTTTATAATTTTCACGATTACATTTTAATGAGATTCTGTTACATTATACAATAATGTACGCGTTTGGCACGATTAGCATCGAAAGTGCCGATGTATGCATGCGATCATTAATATATACAATCATAATTAATCTTGTTTTCACGAACGTTGTTATAGAAGTACAACATGAATGGATCTGACAATGAAAGAAGGAGAAGGTTTTGGAGCGTCAGGCAACGACGGAGCAATATTTTGCGGTAAATAAATTATTTTTTATTTTATTTATTATTTGCAAAATTATATGATTATTTAACATGAACAATAATAATTTTTCTAAATACGTTATTCTGCAAAGTATTGCTATTTATATATATTAGGTGTACAACTTTGCTTCCGCCGTTTTTTTTCCGAAATTCAAGGCTTTATTGTAAAAACTGGTATACATTTATGATTCAAAGTATTGTCCATCGCTGGCCATTACTTTCTCCCATCTTTCGGGTAGCGTACGAATCCCGCATCAAAAAAACTGATCATCTTTTGAGACTATCCACGAATCGATCCAATTTTTTACTTCTTCATAAGACCGGAAGTGTTGATCAGCCAGACCGTGTGCCATTGATCGAAACAAGTGATAGTCAGAGGAAGCAACGTCTGGAGAATACGGCGGGGTGGGGAGGACTTCCCATTTCAACGTTTCCAAGTATGTCTTGACCCTTTCGCAACATGGGGTCGAGCATTGTCATGCTGCAAAATCACTTTATAGTGTCTCTCGTTGTATTGCGGCCGTTTGTCTTTCAATGCTCGGCTCAAACGCATCAATTGCCGATCGCCTGTGATTGTTTCAGTCGGTTTTAATAGTTCATAATACACTACGCCGAGCTGGTCCCACCAAATACAGAGCATGACCTTGGAGCCGTGAATATTCATATTCATGGTTTGGCCATCGACGTGGAAGCATAGTCGGGAACTCCCCATGATTTTCTGCGCTTGGGATTATCGTAATGAACTCATTTTTCGTCCCCAGTCACAATGCGATGCAGAAATCCCTTCCATCTTTGCCTTTCAAGCAGCTGTTCACAAGCAAACAAACGCCGTTCAACATCTCTCGGCTTCAATTCGTACACCACTCCTTGCTTCTGAATCATTCCCATGGCTTTGAGGCGTTTTGAAATGGCTTGTTGAGTCACTCCCAATGATCGTGCCAATTCTTCTTGATTTTGACACGAGTCTTGCTCAAGTAATGCCTCCAATTCTGCATCTTCGAAAACCTTCTCTCTTCCACCGCTATGCCGGTTTTCAACGTCAAAATCACCGTTCTTGAAGCGTTGAAACCACTCACGACACGTTCTTTCATTAATAGCGGCCTCACCATAAGTATTTGAGAGCATTCGATGAGCCTCAGCCGTAGATTTCTTCATATTGAAGCAAAAAATTAAAATCTCCCGCAAATGACGAGAATTTGACTCGTAAACTGACATTTTCAATCGAGAATAACTTTATGATGCAGACACAAATCGACTAATGTTTCTATGAGATTATGTTGACAGATGCCCAAGTTTATTGTACGACGTCTATGATCTATTTATTTCGACCATCACTTACCACTAAAGCCATCTATAGGAAAACGACGGAAGCAAAGTTGTACACCTAATATATATATATATATATATACTTTAGAATTCAACGTATCATATAATCACAACTTCGCCGCTCGTATACATCGGTGAGTAACATTATTTTTTTATTTTATCAAGATAGATTTGCGAGGAAATTATATTTAAGATAGATACATATACAGTGAGAGTAAAAAATATTCGTATAAAGAAATTTGTTATAAAAAAGTAACTTACTTAGTAGAAAATAAACATTAATTAGCAATTTTATACAATGAATACATTCTGTTCTAACATAAATAAACGAGCTTCACATGTATTGCTGATTTTAGATTTTTAAATTTCTAAATTTCTCATCTGTATATTTTTTGAGCATTCAAATAATGTAATTTTTAATTTTCGCTTATTTTTCAGATGATATATTTTGTATAATTAATACACATCATTTTGATATATATAATTTTAAGGAACATACAGTCTATTTTACTCTTTATAAATAAATTGTTAATTATCCAATAAGAAATGATCGTTAATTAAACGTCGAATCGATGTTAAATTGATGTTGAAATCATTGAATTTATATCGATTCAATATCAATTCGATGATTCATTTCTCGCTGGATAATATTTATTGTATTTTTTAAAAATAAAGTTTTTTTAGAGAAAAAAGTATTCGTACAGAGAAAAAATATTTTCTCTTTATGAATACTTTTTGCACTCACTGTATATGTGTACATATGTAGTATGTCAGACATATGTTCGCATATATGGTTAAAAGCGTAAAAATACAGTCAGATGTAACATCTCATAGCGAATGTAATATTGCAAAGTAAAGAATATGAAATGTTATTTGAGTATCTTATCTAATATGCTGTCTGATGCGGAATTTATATGACAACTATAAATAATACGGATCGTAATTTACTCACAGAAGAAAGGAACATTGTGACAAAGTATTATCGATTGCATCATTCTACCAGGATATGTAACTTCACACACATATATTTCTCAATCAAGGAATCGATTATGCATATATCTATCAATTAGTTTACTGCGCTTTGTGATTTCCATTCTGATGATAGCGTATAAAAGTATCTTTTTTTTATCATGAATAAATCGTCTCATGTCCATAGAAAACATATCGTCAACAATAGGCTTGATAATATACGTCCTATCGGATTATAAAATAAAATCGAGAAATGATTTTGCTTGTGGCATGCAACATATCATTAAAAGAATTGTGAATAGAACACAAGTTCGAATTTTGGAGATAATTACATAACGTTTTCCAGCTTCTTCAATTATTATTAAGCTGTAAAAATTGTAACAGACAATTTATGTATTAAAATGTCTGTTATATTTTTGTAAATTATATTAGAAAAATGAGTGATAACTGCAAATTTCTCCATAAGCAATTCTTTTTAAAATAATTTTTTAAAAGCTTCGTGATATCTTTTGTGTTTCAAGATGCTGACTAATCGATAATCAAATACCTTCGATATAATTTCGTTCGAGAACAAAAAGGAAGAAATTCTTACGGAGATATGGCAAATGTTGGATAAAGTTCGCGATGCGGATAACTTCCAAACTGGAAAGTTTGCGCGAGCTGTCGCGAACGCTTTCAAGTGTACTCTGTGGCTTTCGATCGACGACAGGAAATATTAGTATCGCAAGCTCGTATCGAATTTTCGCGTGATAACTCCTTGTATTCGAATATTACAGTTGACGTTGCTGCGCGAATCGAGATAAAAGTTTGCTATTGAATATACCACGGGAATAAGATGACGAAGACGAAGGGGACTTTGACGTCTATTAAATTACACGTATTTTGCTATGTTATTTATATTTCATATAATTGATATAGCACAAAATTAGTATAATTATACATGATAATACTGATAACTCCAGAGTTTATTCAGAATTCGTATAAATTACTCTTGATAATTTTAAGAAAATGTTTTGAAATATTAAGATACATAAGAGAAATATTGTGAAAATTATGTTACATATTTAAAAATTTGGAGAAAAAAAATTAAAAAATGCTGAATATAAGCTGTACAAATATATTACAAGTCATTTAAAGATCATTTCCTTTTTTAAGAAGAAAATATTGAGCAATATATTTAGATAAAAGATAACAAATCTCTAATAATACCTTCCTTATTACGTATTTGAAATTTGAAAAAATATATATTAGGAAAATGTAAGTTTTATTACATAAATAACTGAAATATTATGACAAAATTTTATTTTTTTTTATTCTGGAAACAAATAAGTTTATTGCAAATATTCCAACAAACGAATCAATTTTAAAATAAATAATTTATACGATTCTGAACGATGCAGTGACGAGCAGTCGTAAAATGAAGAATCTTTTTGATGCTCTTTCGGTTAATAATTAATTACGATTTTTGCTTGATTCGTGTAGAAGCGAAATTAATGCGAAAGCAGCGGCGTAACAAGTTAGTCGACGAAACCGAACGCGTAAGTTAAAGCACTCTTGAATTCATAAAAATCCAACTTGTGCGCGCGCGCGCACACACACACACACACATACACACACGCACGCACGCACGCACGCGCGCGCGCGCGCGCACACACACACACACACACACACAAGTTATACTTTTTCTTTCTTTTCTATGGTTGTTGAACGTGTTGGACATTTTAAGATAAAAGCTTTTTGCGAAAGCTTCTTTTGCTTCGCAGTTCGAACTTTCTTCGTAAAATTACGACAGATGACATTTGTTCTTGTATTGTGTATTGGTTTCGACATTTCGGAATACATAGTAATCGAGTATATATATATGTTTTTATAAAATCGACACGTATTTTCTACGCGAATTTAATACTAAATGTGACTGGTTAAATATAAAGATCTCATGAAAATACTTGTTAATTTTATTAATCATTTAATTATTTTAGTATATTTCTTTTCATTTATTTTATTTTACTATTTAAATCGTAAAAATAATAATTTTATTATTATTAAAGTCATTATTATTAAAGTAACGCCTTTATTTCTCAAAAATACAATAAATAACGTGTTCAATATTAGAATAAAATTAGTCTTAGTACAAAATTAGCGCCAAAAGAATACATTTTTAAATTAAAGTAATTCGTACAGATCACATGCAAATATTAGAACTTAGTAAGAAATAGTATTCTGTTCTTAAATCGGTCTAATAATTATTGTTATACATTGAAACTTGTTAAACAACAAGATTTGAAATAATAATCATTTTAATAGATTCATGTACCAATTTCGAAGTTAATGTCTGAATAAATGATTGAATCGGTTTTAGGTATTGACATTAGAACACTCTTTCGCATTAAAATACTAAATCGCTTTGTACGCTTGTTCATCCGCTCGTCATTGGGAATTTTAATTCCGAGTGATTTTGCGAAAATCCGATTGCTAAATTAAATCGTGGCAATTAGCTGATTGCATAGAGTGCCGTCGAGTCATCGAGTACGCTCTGCGAATATCGAAAAAATATATATCGAATATCTACAGAATCTTGTTATCAGCTTTATAAGTGAATCTCTCTTGTTCATCCACTTCATATACAAGGATGATTAGTTTGAAATTAATAATACGTCTTCCACACAATCACAATTCATAATCAAATTTTTTTGTAAAAAATTGTATTATGTAGTATGTATGAAGTTGATTTGAGGTCTGATTAGGAAAAGATTTTCATGAACTAGCAAACTAGCAAAACTTCCAAATGATAAATTTAATTAATTACTCAATATTGAAAATAAAATATACAGTTCTTCTAAAAGTTAATTATTTATTGAAAATAAAATAAAATAATTTGGAAGATAAAATGAACCTTTTTGCGCGAGATTGTATAAATAATAAAATTTATTTCTTATCTAATTTTTTAATTGATACATATATAGAAAATATTTTTGTTTTCAATTTTTTATTAATAAAAGATAATGAATGTCACTCGTACGAAGAGCAAAATATAACGACATGACGAGACTTGATCGTGTTATATCATTCCGTCTTGCTAAACGAATGAGTGTGATACGAAATTTGCGTTTCAGCTGGGCAATATTCAAATTTCTCTTGACGAGGATTTTAATGAAATCCAAGAGAACCGTGCACATGATCCTTCCTCTCAGCTCGGTGGAATAATCGCCGGCTTAATGCGCGCTCACAACCGACTTTGCCTCCAAGTCTGAATGTTAGTTCTTCTCCGTGCTGCTCGCGAATTTTAATCGAGAATCGTAGCAGCTCGAACGCGTACCAGAAGTTACGAATAGAAGGGTATGGAAAGAAGAGGGCTTTAACTTCGCTCCGAAACTGGATTTCCTCAAGAAACTCGGACTCATTTTCTACAAGCGATTCGTCGAAAAGTCGCTGCGAGAGTTGCTTATTTTAAAAGCGTCGGCAGAACGGAACGTTTCAACGATTATGAGAAGAAATCTTACTCTTATTACAGACATTTGAAGAAAGCGCGCTTCGTCGTTGAGTTTTATATAATATCGTGTTTCCAAAGTGAAGATGGTATAAATTAAAACACTTTAGTATCTATCAAAATGAAAATTAAATACTTTACTTTGAAAAATATAATAAGATTATCATATTCAGATTATAGAATTGTAATTATATAAGCTAAACTTAGAATATTAATATATGAGGAGCGTTTAATTATTTAAATTATTTAAATTATAATTTAATAATTGTACAAGTGTGTAAAAAATAAACAGGAACTCAGCAATGTGTGTGTAAGTCATACTATTTTTTACTAGTGTCTCTGGTCTTTAATATAAAACCGGCACTCGTTTTGGCAACTTTTACATATTCCTTGCGAAAAAATCTTTTCACTGCATAGAAATACAAAAGTTGCCGGAACAATAGCGCTCGTGTACTGAAAGCCAGAGAGGCTGAAGAATAATATGACTCATGCTGCTGTGTTTCTTTTTGCATATATGAATAATAATTTAAACGTAAATATTTATCTTAATAAATATTATCTTATGTAAATAAATATGTTAACTTTTTGTAAACATTAATTATCGAAGCATAAATATTTTACGAAGATTGATATATTTTGATTTATATTTGATTACAATACGAATTTATTAAATAAATTGTGCATATAGTTACAATTATCGTAAATTGGACATTATATCATTTCGTTGTTACATTAAGACATAATATTTTTTTATTATTTATAAATATTTCAAAATTTCTTGTTTTATTAGTAAGAAAAACTTGAGATAAGGCAAAATATAAAAATAAAGGAAATATGTTTCTCCGTTGAGTAATGCAAAATTACCTTAACGTCATTATTCAATATTAACCTAGAACGTCGTGAAACTTTAATGAAAAGCGCATTACGCAGAGAGTCCCGCGTGGTAAGCCCGACAAGCTCGAACTCGAGCGTCTGTTTTCAACTACATAAATCGGCTTCGTTGAGAGGTGTGACGTCTGTGCATCGCGTGTCCTCCCTTTACTAAGTTAATTATACTTTCAAATTGCACTTTATGCCTATTTACAAGCACTTTGCCAAGTTTCGGATGTTCAATCCGCGGTGGTGCCATATATGTATACATATACATACAATATTGTGACAAAAAAACCTGCTAAGATAAATATATGGGTTGGCATCATCGCATTATACATATATAATATTCCAATTAGGTTTCTGCTAATGAAATTATTTAAAAAATATTTACAAAAAATATATATATTAAGTATGTAAAAAATATTTACATATATGTATACCTATACATATAAAATTCATGGATAAAATTCTGTAGATTTTTGTTGAATTTTGTTAAAAATTTAAA
>NW_017259542.1:216392-216729 GCF_001594045.1 Atta colombica | reverse complement strand
ATTTTATATTTATATATATCCACAATATTTATTGCCGTAATATATTTAATAGATAATTATTTATTTTTTTTAAAGTAGACTCTGTCTCCTATTCTGAATAAAAAATTAAATCGCGAATTATAGAATCTGTTATTGCGCGTTTACGATTTTGCTAATTCAAACTCGGGAAAAGCTGTACTTTTACGATTAAGCTGTGCTCGAAATATTCAGCCAGGGCCGCCTCTTTTCTGTTATAGTGCGACCTTTCGAGCTTGAACTTTCCAACAATTAACAGAGTCTCGCTCAGCAAACTAATTGAGTTTTCCTTTCAATTATCTGCGGCCCCTCCCCGACATTA